>NC_136000.1:6373153-6465653 GCF_048128805.1 Centroberyx gerrardi
CACATATTATGAATTGTAACGCTACATATATATTGACTTGTGAACCGCCCCCCACACACCTGTGGGCAATCACTGTTGCAGTATAAAAAGAGAGGCTGGTACGGGACCATTATTGTAATGATGCTCTGATGAAGGCTTTATGCCGAAGCCCGTTAGCCTGATGAAGCCAAAATAAAAAAATGGTGAACTGAGACCGGGTCTTGCTGTTTTTTGGATTTTTGGAGTGCAGCTATCCCATGTATCCTCATGGCTTTCCTCTTATTTTCTATAGGTAAAACTTTAAACAACATATTTGACTATACCTTATGGTTGAATACAGATTGTATTTTTAAGCTGTAGTGAAAATGCTGCCTAAACCAAGGCAGAGGGAGAAGTTATACGAGCCTTGTGGCTTCACGGTGTCCTGTTGCATGTCAGTATTCAGTCTCTGTGGTGGTTAAAGCTGGCTCTGTTTGGTGTAAGTGCTTAATAAAACAATGGGACGTCCCCATTCCCCCGGCCTGGCAGCGGAGCAGAGCTGTTACTGTGGAGATGCACAAGCCTCTGGAGGCTGTGTGTGTGTGTGTATGTGTGTGTATATATGTATATGTATGTATATCCATTTTGTATGTTTTTCTGCTCTTTGCTTTGTTTTGCTGCTCATTGCTCTTTGTGTATATTTCTATTTGAATGCATGAAAGAGAGAAAGAGCAAAAGAAAATTGCTCTGTGTGTATGAGTGTCCATTTTCTATTTCTGTTTTTTTTTTTTGCTTTGTTGTTCTGCTTATTGCTCTCTGCACGTATTTCACTTTTTGTGTGTAAGAGAGAGAGAGCAAAAGAAAGAAAAAAGGAAAAGAAATGTGTGTGTGTCTTAATGTTCTGCATAAGTGGATTGACTGTATGTATGCAGGTGTGAGTGCATGTATGTGTGTCTGCACATGTCTCTGCACCTGCTGTGCCACCATATATCCATATGTGTGTGTGTGTGTGTGTGTGTGTGTGTGCCTGAGTCTCTTTAAGTGTAACTCTCCAGAGCCCAGTGGCCATTACTGTACGGTCAGCCACAGGCCTCCAGAGCTCAGTATTTAAGCTGTGAAACGAAACCTCAGCCTTTAATTGAAACTGATTGTCTGTGGGACCAAAACCGGACCACCTCACACAGTCGGTCTAATGTATTTCTCACAGTCTGGAGGGGGAAGGAGAGAAGAAATATAACCGTTCAGCTTGCCAAATATGCACACATCCCTTCAAGCGAAACCAGGCCGTCCTTTCATGTGAGGTTACAGCTTCACCCCTCCGCTCCCAGAGACTGCTGGCTCCCTGCGCCGCGCCTGCGGGAGCGTATGAGAGTCATTTTCCCCACCGCTGCCACCTGTGAGGGATGAGAGTGTAATGAAGCCGTGATTCATTTTGTTGTTTTTCATTTCGTCTGTTTCCTCCAGCTGTCCTTGTGCGGTTCCTGACCAGGCGCTTCATCGGTGAATATGCCTCCAACGCCAGTGAGTGTTTCCAGACTTGACCAAACGGTGCTGGTGGGTTGTTGGGGGTTTGGCGTTGGCCCAGGAGAGCAAAGCTTACCCACAGAAACCGGGGATATTGCTAAGTGTTCAGTCACATCCTAGCTAGTTACATCTGTACACCATTTTGTCTCTTAGTGGTGCATACATTTCACCTGAGCATCCCTGGTGTTAACAACGTTGAATACCTCTTAACTATTGTAATACTGTAGAATTCACAAAGTTTACTGTAAAATTGCAAGTTCCATATTGCAATTTCAGCGTATATCTACTGCAATGTCAGTAACATATCACCTCAAAAGAACCAAACAAGACAAACAAAAGCAAATAAAGATGACAACACATCAAAACTCAACAAGGAGAAAAACAGTATAACATAACAAAATGCATAAATGGGAATATAGTCAATAAATTGAATTAAAGCATAAATAAATGTAAATTAACACATGATACAAAAACATATCACACTGAATGCAAAACATATCCGATTGTACAAAAATCTGATACACGATTAATTAAAATAATTTAGATCAGTGTAGAATTTTAAGAATCAACATTTTGAGAGTGTTATTTGTTTTTATTGTGCTTTTATTCCTCGTTGCAGATTCCCTGTATCATAAAAGACTGTCCATCGATGGCAGACAGCTGAACCTGGAGGTGTTTGACCCCTGCTCTCAGGTACGACATGTCAATAACACACCAGACACGGATGTAGTGTAGTGGAGGGTGAACCTATCCCAACTCAACTTTTTACTTGAGAAATAGAGTTTCGGAGGTTCAGTCGACCTCGCAGTAAGAAGATCCTGGGTTTGAATCTTGGTCCCTTTCTGTGTGGAGTTTGCATGTTTTTCCCATGTTCACATAGGTTTCCTCCCACATTACAAAGACATGCAAGTCAGGTGGACTGGAGACTCTTAAGTTGTCCATAAGTGTGAATGTGAGTGTCTGTTTAAGTATGTCTGCCCTGTGATGGACTGGGTGTTTCCCTGCTGTCCACCCAGTGCATGCTGGGATAGGCTCCTGCCCCCCCATGCCTGTGAAAAGGAATGAATGGGTAAAGAAAATGAATGAATCAGGTTTCCAAAGCTTTTCAAACAGACATCTTTATAATATGAATTCACTGTGTATACATTATAGTCAGCAGTATGAGACTGATGACAATAATGTCTTTTCAAAATAATACACCATAACCAATGATATGAACAATATATTTTCATTATAGCATTAGCTTGTTCGCCTTATGGTGATCATCAATCAGATTTCAGAGTTTAGCCAACTTTTTTACGTACGACTATATCACTGCCACCAAAAATCCAAATCCATAAATCATCGCTGTCAAAAAACCCCTCATATCTCTGAAATGTCAACTTTTTAGGAACTAGGAAAAGCAGCCTTGTTTTTAGCTTGACCACCATGCATTTAGTGTAAAATTGCAAGTTCCATATTGCAATTTCAGTGTACAGCTACTGCAATTCAGCTTTTCAGGATTTTTTTTGCTTTTTTGCTGGTTTTTAGCTTGACCACCAGTTTATCCAAAGGGGTTTGAAAATGTTTTATGAGCCCAAGAACTGTAAAAATCTCCTGAACCCATAGAATACAATGTAAGCCTTCAATTGAAGTGAAAACATGAAAATCCCTGATATTGGAGCAACAAGGTTTTCACATAACAGCAGCAAAACACTAGTCCAATTTCAGTACGTATGCTACACGCCCATGACCTGGAATGAACTGCGGTCAGATATTTACCTTGGGCAGGCACGTGTACCATCTGTACCGCACTTAAAGTTCAGGATCCAAAGGGATTTATGAGAGTATCCCGAGGCGATGTGTGTCGATAGCTGGCCCTTTGAAGGAGAGAGCCATACAACCTGCTTACCTCTCTTTCCCTCAGCAAGGCCAAAGACCTGAGAGGCCTTTTACTACAGAGTTAGTATTTTATTTTATTGGAAAACCCCGAGGCGCAGGAGGAAAGCGGTCAGTCATTGTCTTCCTCGGTTCAGCTCACTGCAAAATGAATGCTACAGTGAGTCTATAGCCTTCCCTTCTTTCTTTATGACCTGGACCGCATAAAGAAACTATAGAGTCTGTAAAGAGAGAGAGGGCTGAGGTAGGGATGAGTGGGTTTTTACAGCGCTGAGGCATCGTGTTTTAGGGCTCGGACATGTGCCTGGGCCCCTCGTCCTTCCTATTCTGTTTTTTTTTCTGCTCAAGGTCAGTTGAATTCGTGCTGAGTCCTGTTCTTGCTCTGCGGGTTACTGCTGTCACTCCGACTACAGTAAAAACATGTGGTTATATATGATGTGGCATGGTTATGGTGCAAAAATAGTGGAAACGGACTCAAAAGTGCTACTAGTGGAGTTTAAGTTGTTTAGCCTAAAAGATCACACATCAAAGTTAAAAACATCTCTAAACACTATAGTCTCTAGTTGCTTAGGGTTAGGGCAACTAACAGCAGGAGCCAGTTGCATAAATTTAGTTTAAGACCAGTCTAAGCCTTAGACTGGTCTTAGATTCTCAAGTTAGACTAGTCTAATTAAGACTGTCTGTTGCATAAGTATTAAGACTGACTTATTTTGAGTTAGCCACTGTCCCCCTGACTTAACTTTGTTGGTATGGCAACAAGGAGGCCTAACTGTCAAAGTGGGGAGTTTAAATACTGAAGCTATATTTCATACAAGATGGCAAATCTTTGGTTTTTGGAAAGAGCCTGAAGAAGAGAGCGAGTCTTTGGAGACAGAAACAACCCATTAGAGATCTACAATAATCAAGAAGTAGTAGAGTGACTGTGATTCCCTAGAGAAACTATCCTTATGCTGAAATCTGACATAAGTCAGTTACTGTTTTTACACTGTTTTTATTGCTTTTTTTATATTCTTTTTGTGTGTTTATATTCTGCTTGTCTTGTTTTTCTCTGCTGAATCTATTGCTTTTGCTGCTGCAACAACCTAATTTCCCCACAGGGATCAATAAAGTTTCATCTTAAGTTGATTAGGGAGGCTGTGTGGTAGTCAATAGGTCGCCGGTTTGATCCCTAGTGCCGACAGCGGCCAATACTGCCACATAAATGCCACTGACCAATGATGCCTAAACACCATGTATATGAGTTAAAGCCTGCTCCAAGGATGAGTTTAGAAACTAGTTAACGGTGGTAAAATTACTGTGACACTACTGTCCAATATTTCTGTGTGGTTGTATCTGTAAAAACATACCTATACAGTGGCACCTGAATTCAATGTGGTCGCTGTGATACCAAAATAAAAGCGTGTGTTGTCTCTGGCAGAGCTCGGAGGCCAGGTGTATACTGGAGGAGCCGGTGGACTGGGCAGACGGCTTCGTGGTGGTCTACAACATCAGCGACCGGACCTCCTTCATAAACGCCAAGAACGTCCTGCGGCAGATTCGGGAGGCGCGCATGGACAACTGCAAAGGGTCAGAAGCAGCACAATAAGGGAATCTTACTGAAGGAGACTAGGACAGTGGACAGAGGCTGGGGAACAAAACACTGATGTGTCTTTAGAAAGTTTGGCTCTTGTTGAAAGTGTACAGAGTTGGCAGATCACAGCATCTGTTGGACCATAAGTTTGTTTGCATTGTGATTCCTACGTACCCAAGTTACACTGCTAAGAACCTGAACTGTAACCCAGACCTGGGCAAAATATTAATTGTCCCTGATTGTAACCGAATTTGGAGTGGGGGTGTTACTGTCCGTCCATCTGTCAAACGTGATATCTCAGGTGATATCTAAGACACCACTGGTCTGATTTTGATGAAACTTGGAGGGATGATGCATTTTGGCATTTAAAAAAAATACAGATTAACCTGAAGGGGGCGCTATAATTGAAGGTCAAAATTTCGAACTTTGAAAGGCCATAACTGCTACACAACTGGTCAGATTTTAATGAAACTTGAGGAGAGAAAGATACATCTTGCTACTGATTGGCCCAAGGGGTGCCTGCATCATTTGTGGGGGGCGAGATGTTTACTTGTTGCAACTACTTTTTTGTAGTTTATTGCCAACTTATGTGCCAGATGGTGGGGCTTGGCACAGTAGAATTTGTGCCAAAACAACAGGACTGTATTTTAAAGTCAATTTAGGATCCGTCTCTGGCACTATTAGTTTGCCATGATGCAGTAAACTCCACCCATCTGGTGCTCCAAGCAGACCAAAACAAATGCTAAGGATTTACTACTATATGACCCAAAGCTGCTGTAAACACTAATGCAAAAAAGACTCTCCTTGCCCTACTTTCTATGATGCTGAACAGGAATCCTGATGCAGGCTTGAGCGTGAGGAATGTTGGGAGTCCTGACTGGACCTGACAAACGAAAAATGATAAATGTTTAATGATAAAGAGTGAGGGATCCACTTCAAACCTAGAGACATCCAGTAGATTTGGTCTGCTGGAAAATGGGCCAACCGTATCCATCAAGCTGCCTGTCTTTTGCCAAGGCATCCTGATAATGTAGAGAGAAGAGATTTATCTAGCCAGCGACAAGTATGCAGGTGTGAATCTAGATCTTGACATCAGTGATTGATGATGGCGATGAGGACTGGAAAATAAGTGTAGATTTCTAACCCTGGGCTCACCCATGTTAATTAGAAAGTTAAATGCACTCATCCAAAACAACAGCTTTACAGTGAGAATCAGAATCAGTTTGCATATGCAAGGAATTCCCTTTAGAAATAAAAGAAAGTTGTGTATAAGTAGTATATAAAACATTTAAAAAAATAAAAATAAATAATATATAATAATATAAAAAATTTAGGAACTATGGGTCTCTTTTCTATACAATATGCACACAGTTCTCTGTTACAGCCTGACTGATTGCACTGATGGGAAGCTATGGAAATCAGTAATAGAGAAAAAGAACAGAAATATACAATATATAGATCTAGAGAATATTGCACTGGGTTCTGAGTGGTTAAAAAAAGAAAAAGACTGAGTTAGAATAAACAGAGTATGAATATGTCTATAGTTGAGTATAGGAACTGACTATAGTTGGTGCATGTGCCGGATATCAGCAAACCACCGCTGAACGTTACCACAATAATTTTTGGTGTAAAACTCTGACAGTGCTCATATTGGCTCCACATCTTCCATATCTTTGAGGTTGATTCCAGTGTCTGCTCTGTAGCAAGACAGTCTTTCACCTCAGATTTGATCACCAGTCCACACTGATCAACAGGCACCTATCTGTTGCAGGGACATGGAGGTGCCGGTCTGCCTGGTGGGCAACAAGCAGGACCTGTGCCACGCCCGGCAGGTCCGTGAGGAGGAGGGCCGCTGCCTGGCGCAGGAGAACCGCTGTCACTTCCAGGAGGTGTCAGCCGCCGAGAGCTACCAGGACATCGCCAACCTCTTCACCCAGCTCATCCGGCAGGTGATGGAGCACCTGAAGTACCGCGCCGACCGCCGCCGCTACAGCGGCTCCAAGTCCATGGCCAAGCTCATCAACAACGTGTTCGGGAAGAGGAGGAAGTCTGTGTGACGGGCCCAGTGAGGCGGCTGCAGATCAGCTGGCTGGACTGGGAGTTTGAGTTCATGGACCCAAATTAGAGGAAACTGGCCAAGAGGTTACACGCTGTGTCTGATAACGACATACACGGTCACCTCAACACTAACCCTGCGTTCACCCTGCCAGCAACTTGGTTGATGGGTCGCTCTATTTGGACTGGTTGTGGGTGGTGCCAGACACTCTGATTGCATCCATGTAGTGGTCTGCAGCTGCAAAGGCTACAAATGCAGACCATGAACAGTGTTCAGACCATGAGCACTGGGCATCTTTTCAAAGTCAGTCTACACTTTAGCTCTCATATAGCCAATGATCTTTTTGGCTATGTATAGCCCAGTTTTAGACCAAGCAGTATAGGCCTAAATACATTATTACGCATTTAAACAATGCATAAACTGCTGTAAATATCAGAAATATGCATCAGAGAAGTCCATATACAGATAATACTTTATTTTTGTCATATACCCCAGAAGAAACAATCTAAGATGTAATCTTAGGATGTAGACCTCTACTAAACTTTCATTTATAAACCCTATGTAGCCTTTTGTTAGGCTAGACATCTATAACCATTTAGACATTTTTAAACGCTAATCAATGTAAAATTGCTCAGTGGGTACCATCAGTCCAACGCTGGATGCAGCTGTTCTCCAAGCATCGTTTGGCACAATTATTGTTTATGAAACTAAATCAAATCAGTAGGGAGATAAGGAAGCGTGCAAATCTGGCCGATGACCGCGAACAGTTCAGCTGTGGCCAACTTTTCTCAGCCGAGAAGCTTGTTGTTCCCTGATCGCTCAGCTCCACTGGAAATGAATGGACTGCTGGTAACTTGATCATGTTGCTCACAGTGTGAACACAGGGGGAGCCCATACTGCAGCATGCTGTGTGAAAAAATCAACATGCTACATGATAATTTCAACATGCTACATGATAATTTCAACATGCCACATTCAAGCCATACTGCCCAATAGCATCTCATTGCCTTTGTTCTCTGTGATTGGTCCAGTCGACTATCACTCATGGCAGAGCATTTTGGGAAATTTTTTGCCATGCTAAATCCTGGAAAACAGTATAACCTCCTGTCAATTTCAACATGTTGGAGAAAAAATGTCCCTTCAGTTCAGTGTAGTGATGACAGCTCACTGCCCAGTAGGTAGGACAAGGTCAGGATGAGGGAACAAACCTCTGGGGTCTTGAGGCGTTTTCCCACCACTTTAATGAAAAAATGTTGAAAATGTTTTTCTTGGTAATGCAACTCTTTGGAAGCCATAGTGTTTATAATGAAAGTTAAAGGACATGTACTGTATAGATTATAATAACTCATATCCTCTCTCACAGCTCATATTGCCATAACTTACTGGTAGTCAAGACTGAAGATGGTAATTCGATTTTTATTCTCCAATTAGAGAGGCAATATCTTTAAAACAGTGTCATCAGAAATATCTTGCTAATTGGTATATTGCACAATTCATGTATTTATTTGGTCTTTTCATAAAATCAGAAGACAGATATCTTGAGAGCAAGTAATTCAAACAGGAGAACTAAAGAAAACAAACACATAACAACTAAGAGCATTAACTCAACTTTATGTGCATTTAATGCCCCAGCTACAGTATTGTTCTTCTCAAATCCAGTTATGTCACCGTGAAGCTGTAAAGAAAAAAATGTATCATATAACCATGAAAAATATTTTCAGGTATGCAGTGTATTTCTTGTCAATGAATGTTCCTTCTGTAAATACTGTAAAAACATAAGCTGTTCCAGAGGAAATTAAAGTTAAACATTGCTTAATCAGACTCCTGTTTCAGTTCTTCAGAGGGGCTTCTGTTACGCTCTCAGCTAAATAATATTTTCATAAGATGACCGTGAGAGAAGGCATTTCTCTAAAGCCCTCGGTGAAGCGGAATTTCCTGTGTGTAATCACTAAAAATAGCAGGTTTGGAGGGAAAGTGAGAAACACACTATTACATGATACTAAAGTCTTTGGCCTCCAAAACAAGGAAATGCTCTTGTTGTATCCACTAGATGGCATCACTGTTATCCTAATATCTCGCCACTTGCCTTCTAGAGCAGGGTGCTCTTCTTCTTCTATGGTTATGGTACGGTTCTATGGTTATGGGCCGGACCTAGTACATACTGAATCAGTCGAAATGATACAATAGAGAGATGTAACAGTGAAGAATAAAATGGGAAAATTGAGCCAGTCAAAGGTTTGGACACATGCATTTTTCTTTATTTTATTTTATTTTATTACATTTTTTCACATTTTAGAATAATAGTAAAGACATCAAAACTATGAAATAACACAAATGGAGTTGTGCAGTGACCAAAAAAAGTGTTAAACAAATCAAAACTATCATCATCATCAATCATATCGGGGTGATATGGTGATTTTGGGATACTGTGACACACAATTCTGACAAAATGAGGTATAGTAGGAATATTTTTTGAAAATTTCAGTTTTGTTTGACACACCTAACATTACCATTTGGTTCGATGACACTGACTTGATTATTTCACGTGATTTTGCATCCGATAAAAAATCCTCATGATTATTTATCAATACACAGGATATGATGTTAATATCCCTTGTGCCATAATGCAAGGTGAGCATTCCTATAGAGACCAAATTCAGAGTTTAACAGAATGATACACTACCATACTAATGAGTACCACAGAAAACATCAGGCTACACCGTCATAAATCTACAGCACCATAAGACAGGCAGCAACATTCACCAGCTACCTACTCTAGCTTCAGGGTGAGTGAGTGTAGGCAAATCATTGGGGTTATCAAGCGGTTATCACCTTCCTTCCTTCACCGATGTTTCGTTGAATTAGGCCCACGACTCAGCAGTCCGCATATCCACATTGTATCTGTTTAGGCAAAGCTAAGTCTGACTGGCCCTGCTGGCTTGTCTGGCAGCTTCTCATTGAATGCCAGGGTCCACTCAGCTGTCCAGCCACCCTCAATGTTTGTGATATTTATTTCAACCATATCACCCAGCCCTAATTAGAGTGCAGATTACAATATGCAATATGCCTTCCTCATGGTGCTTCAAAGACAAACAACACAAAATAAGGGTGACACCCATGTAGGAACTGGTTGTCATGCCACTCCTGAACACAAGGGGTCAATATGTTCACTAGTGACTAAAACCTACAGACATCTGAAAAAGATCAATGAGTGGTAAGCGCTGCCAGTGTCTTCTTAACATATTGAAATATCTTAATCTTGGTTTCTCTGACATAATTCAGATGTATATATATGTATATATATAGTTTTCACTGTTACAACTCAGGTAAAAGATACCATGTATATATATATATATATATATATATATATATATATATATATATATATATATATATAGAATATAGATATATAAAGTCTTATTCAAAACTAATTTTGACACATTTTAACTGAAATCAATTGCATGTGCCTGTGCAGCAGCAATAAGCATATTTTGAATTCAGTATAGCTCAGATAAAGCATGTATTTCACCAAGTGGACAATCTCAGAGACAGAGATAGATGATAACATGAAACCTGTGAGGCTATGTAAATGATGAAATGTTAAATAAAATTAGCTCTTCTGATTGTTCAGCACCTCTTCCACATATCCAGTTGGAATTATTTGTTAAAGAACATGTATAAAACGCTGCTGTTATGCAGCAGGCTCCCTTAAAATACACTGAAACTCATATTAATCAACATTACAGCACAGGTAGCAAAGGAAAGCCAATCTACTACTTCTTTTGAATTATATTATTATCATGAATATAATTCCCATTTCATTTGGGTTGTTAATAAACAGAAGAAGAACTGGGTAGTTAGCATGAGCAGCGATAGCCACCATGGCTGAACAGACAGAGAAAAGAGCGCCACCTACAGAAACTCAAACTGCTTCAACAGAAAATCCAAGCTCCGCCCACACTGTTTGATTGACAGGTGATCTCTGGGAAGTGCAGTGCAGAAACACCACAGCAATGAGCGCTTAGCACCAAAGATGTCGCCAAAATATATAAAGAAAAAAACATGGATATTGCAGTTTACCACTTTAAAATAAATCTATTTAAATTCTGCTCTGTGTAAATCTGTGACCCTGTAGAATACACTTCATATAAACTTTAATTTGATTCCTTGCTTTTGTCCCTCAGTCTCTTCTTCTCCCTCCCTCTTCTCCTCTGTCTGTCTCAGTTTTTCCTGCGGAGAGGAGCGCAGACGGATGGAGACAGAACGTCCAAGCGTGGCCTTGTAGCTTCAGGTCAGTGATCTTATTTGGCCCCTGTGTGGAGGAGGAATTGGTTTTGGCTCAGCCGAAGACAACCATTCGACCAAGGGGATTGGATGCTGCTGGGACGCCGCGAGAGCCAATCAGAAAGGCCATCGATCAGTTCCCCTTAATCTCACAGCTGGTGAGCACATCCCCACTCCAATCTAAAACGCCACAGCTTAGTCAGACTGACAGGGGATTGGATGGCTTCCAACGACTTGAACCTTCACAGCAACGGACCCACTGAGGACCAGGAGCAGCTTCTCTAAAGCATCAGATACTAGTTCACTCTCAGGTTCTCACCATCCTCTCATCCTCTCCATGGTCGTTTAGTCTAGTGTTGCGTCTTAAAATCATATTTTTCCTTATGAAAAGTGGAAAAAATATGCCAAATGGGTGAGATCATTTCACTTGTTTCCAATGCAAATCAACTCATCTTCAAGAATTTTCTTGAATCAAGTGATATTAGCTTCATAATAGTGGTGCAAGCTGCCGTATTTCTAGATATTGTCCGAAAATTCTTGAAGCAGGCGAAACTGCTTTGGAAACAAGTGAAACTGATTTTTCCATAGTTTAAGGAAAACAGTATTTTAAGACTGAAAGAAAGACTAAATAACTTGCTATGATGGACATTTTATATACATATATATATATATATATATATATATATATATATATATATGTTTTTTGCAGTGTACTACGCTGCCTGAGTGCACACAGTGATCAGATGCTGAATGTATATATGAAGAGCTTCATTCAAAAAAAGAGACATCCACCCTCTGAAAAATGTGACTCCTACTCTGACAAAACAATTACTGGCATATAAGCAAAAATTCATTATTGAATATTATTTAATTTATTTGGTTTCTTGAGCCCTTCACTAAAAAAAATATAAACATTTTAGAGGATGTAATCATCTGGGTTTTTTAAACGTTGAGCATTGAACGTAAGGCAAACATTTTTTTAAATGGATGCATGCAGTAGCATTTTGGAATAAAACCCTTCATATGTAGATTGATATGAATAGTCTACAGTCTGTTTTATGCCCTGCACTCCCCCCTTGCTCTAAATATGATGTCCTGTTGTCCCTGCACTAACTACTTATGCTTGTACTCATGTTACTATGTGAGTTGTTGATATTTTCCTGCACCAATCCCACCAAGACTTCGCAAATAAAGCGATTCTGAGTCTGATAAAGCACCTAATATTAAATCATACTCCAGCTGTTGTTCTCTGTTGCTCAATCGCATTCGTGCCTCTTCTTCTCCACAGCATCCAGGTGACCTGTGGATGAACTAGGAAGAGAGAAAAAAAAGATAATTTGTGAAGCCGACCTCCATAACTTAGAACAAGGCAAAATAAGAGCTGGAAACATTTGAGATGCTTGAAAACAGTGCTTGAGTGCTTGATTTCTTAAACCTGCAATAAGACCCTGTAACCAATCCTGAAACTAACGTGTGCTACGTGGAGATTTCCGTGAGACGTAATGATATAAACAAACAGCCACACACGCGGACCAGCTGTGTTGTTGTTTTCACCTCTTTCCTAAAACTTGTTGTCAAAGTCGGCCCGAGTAATGGCGAATCGATGAAG
Source organism: Centroberyx gerrardi (assembly GCF_048128805.1). Lineage (NCBI taxonomy): Eukaryota > Metazoa > Chordata > Actinopteri > Beryciformes > Berycidae > Centroberyx > Centroberyx gerrardi. Next base: position 6,386,033 of record NC_136000.1, read on the forward strand.
CGAGCGAGTAAACGTTTTCAACAAGTAAACTTGCTACCTGCCGCTTCACTTCATTGTGGGACATGTAACCTTCAGCGGGAGAAAAATCTGGCAAAGCGAGACTGGTAACTGGCGATATTACTCCGTAGGTACGTTTATTTTAGCCATTAGCCTTTATGCACGGTTTGTCCTTAAGGGCTTCCGTTGCCGGGTAGCTTTGCTGTGTGCGTTTACAAAATGTGTTGCGGTTGCTGTCACCCTCTAGTGGTCAGAAAAAATCGCGTAGTGTAGCTTTAAAATGAAAGTGATATGTACACTTTTGAGGTTGTCAGCTTAAGCACTATTAAACCCTAGGAGCTGCATGGAAAAACAACTGCCACATTCCCAGGAGCTACCACAAATTCAGGACTTTTAGAGCCTCATAGAGAAGCTTTAGGAGCCTGCAGGGGTGTGTCTAGGGGGTGGCCTGGGGTGGCAAGGGCCACCCCTGAAATCTGACTGGCCACCCCAGGTGCCACCCCCAAATCCTCAGTTATGATTGGCTGATGGGCATGTTAGAGGTGGGTTTTTTTTTGTTGTTGTTGTTGATTTTTGTTCAAAACTATGCTCCTGTGTTCCAAGAAACATGCCTTCAAGCAATGGGAAGCAAAGAGAAAACCGGGATCTTTTGATGTGACAAAAAAAAAAGTATGTCTGACCAAACCGAATGGCAAACATGAATGCAGCACCTGAAGATAAAAACCAAGAGGTAATGTTAGTAGCCTACATTTTTTATATGCATACAATAGAGAGTGATGCTTGGAAACATGGATAATTCTGTTTATTTTCAACCTGGGCCTTGTGTTCAAAATTTCATCACTCTCAACCTTTTTCATATCAAGCACCCCTAATTCAGGCCACGGACCCCCATTTGATAGACCTGGGCCTGGACCTGGATCTGTGCCTTTTCATGGGCCTGTTCCTGGGCCTGTTTCTGGGCCTGTTCATGGGCATGGACCTGGACCTGAACCTATGCCTTTTCCTGGACCTGTTCCTGGGCCTGTTCCTTTTCCTGGGCCTTTTCCTGGGCCTGTTTATGGGCATGGACCTGGATCTCTGCCTTTTCGAGGGCCTGTTCCTGGGCCTGGACTGGGGCCTGTTCCTGGGCCTTTTCCTGGGCCTGTTCCTGGGCCTGTTCATGGGCCTTTTCCTGGGCCTGTTCATGGGCATGGAGCTGGGCCTTGACCTGGATCTGTGCCTTGTCCTGAGCCTGGACTGGGGCCTGTTCCTGGGCCTTTTCCTGGGCCTGTTTACGGGCATGGACCTGGGCCTGGACCTGGATCTGGATCTGTGCCTTTTCCTGGGCCTGTATATGGACATGGACCTGGACCTTGACCTGGATCTGTGCCTTTTCCTGGGCCTGGACTGGGGCCTGTTCCTGGGCCTTTTCCTGGGCCTGTTTACGGGCATGGACCTGGGCCTGGACCTGAATCTGTGCCTTTTCCTGGGCCTGTTCCTGGGCCTGTTCCTGTTCCCAGTCATGGGCCTTTTCCTGGGCCTGTTCATGGGCATGGACCTGGGCCTGGACCTGGATCTGTGCCTTTTCATGGGCCTGTTCCTGGGCCTGTTTCTGGGCCTGTTCCTGGGCCTGTTCATGGGCATGGACCTGGGCCTGGACGTGGACCTGTGCCTTTTCCTGGGTCTGTTCCTGGGCCTGTTCCTGGGCCTGTTCCTGGGCCTTTTCCTGGGCCTGTTCATGGGCATGGACCTGAGCCTGGATGTGGACCTGTGCCTTTTCCTGGGCCTGTTACAGGGCTTACAGGGCTTACCTGGGAATCCTCTGGCGCCGTGTTCTGCTGGACCGCCATGTACTTATTCCTCTTGTCTTGTTTTCTCTTCGCCTCCATTATGCCAAAAAGTGAAATACCTCTGTGGGCCGCTGCACGCTCTGTACGCTTTGTACCTTGGAGTTTTAACATTGTAACATTCAAGATTCAAGATTCAAGAGATTTATTTGTCACATGCATGATTGTACATGTACAACAGCAGTAAAATGTGGTTGCAACAACTCCGACAACTGTGCAAATAGCGAACGTAGTAACAGGATATCAATAATAATATATAATAATATAAAGCTATATACAGGGAAAAATGACAAGTATCATAAAAGCTATATGTACATAATAACATAGGATAGAAATAAAAAATACAAATAAAAAATAAAAAAAGCAAGGAATAGATAAAATAAGTAGAAAGGTGGTCAGTTATAAACAATTTACAATTTACAATTATCAGTGTATAAACAGTGTGTAAGGTGCTGAGCTGCAAAAGGATGCAGAGTGCAAAAAAGTACAGGATGTATATTGTGTGGGGTTACATATAGACCGTACATATGGACCGTATGGCCTGAGGGAAGAAGCTCCTTCTCAGCCTCTCAGTCCTGGCCATGATGGAGTGGAGACGCTTGCCAGAGGGCAGCCACTGAAACAGTTTGTGGTTGGGATGGTGAATGTCCTTAATGATCCGGTTTGCCCTAGACCTGCACCGCCTGGTGTAAATGTCCTGGAGGCAGGGCAGTGCTGTCCTGGTGATACGTTCGGCGCATCGGATCACACTGTGAAGGGCTTTCTTGTCCTGAGAGCTGCAGTTGCCGTACCAGGCAGTGATGCTCCCAGAGAGCACAGACCCTACTGTGGCAGAGTAGAAGGATTTCTGCAGCGCTGTGGAGATCTTGAACTTCCTCAGCCGCCTGAGGTGATACAAGCGCTGCCTTGCCTTCTTCACCAGGGTGGAAATGTATGTGGACCATGTCAGGTCCTCAGAGATGTGAACGCCAAGGTACCTGTAGCTGCTCACTTTCTCAACCGGGGTCCTATCACACTGCTTCCACTGCCCTCATTGTAATATCACGTATATAAAAATCTGACAAATCTCAACATATTTTCAAGCATTTCTCTAAATATATTCTCAAATATACAGTATGTGAAATGTATTTTTGCAACTTGGGATAGCTCTGATGTCACTGAACTGCATCCGATCCCAGCAATCATGAGCAAACCTGAGAACTGCATCTTGACTTGATTTCTTATCAATAAATCTTATCTTATACATATTTATTATTCTCAGGCAGGCTGCAGGCAAACCTCTCCTGGAAACAAATCACTTAAATTCCAAACTGCAATCTCCAGTTAGACTGTTCCATGTAACCTGAGAATTCATAAATAGTTTCAATTAACTGTACAAAGGACTAACAAGTGCGGAGATGAGCATCCATAACACTTCAATCATCTGCATTTATTTAAGCATCTACATAGCAACAAACACAAGGACCCCTAATTTAGTACACATTAGGGCCACGGACCCCCATTTGATTATATTTTTTCTAGCGGACCCAAATCTGAGAATATTTTTATTGTTAGATAAGATTTTGTCCAGAATTCCTTGACTATCGGTATTGTAGGCAGAGAGATAACATTCAATCTATGACCAAAACAGTCATTCTTCTACATTCTCTAATTGTGTTAACTTCTTGTAAATTAAATAATGTTGAAGTTTAACAATTCATCAATTTGCTGAGGACCCCATGGAACCCCCTCATGGACCCCTGGTGGTCCCCGGACCCCACGTTGAGATCCACTGACTTAATTCACTGGAGAGCTTTCACATCTCCAGATAGCCGGGAACGCTGTGGTCCAATAGGTAGACTACAAACACACAGGGCAAACACAATCTCCAACAGTTGAATCCAAAAAGTGATTAAAACATGTCCTTTCAACACCCACACAGCAGTGGGACCTGCCTACATCCTTCCTAAATGCCACGCACAGTGCCACCCTGCATTCAGTCTGTGCCCCACCTCGGCCAGCCCAGTCAAAATGGCCTGGACACGCCACTGGGAGCCTGGCCTATTCAAATACAGGAGGTGTGAAGATGTACATTATATTGTGTTCAAGTCCTGGAAAGGTTTGTGCTTGCACAACTGTATTTGAAGTTGCCTTGCCAAGTTTTTATGCTGACAGATCAAAGACATCCCCTTCAACTGCAGAAGACTGCATTCACAGCAGAAGGAAACTGCCAGAAGGGTCATAAAATCTTCCAAATGTCCCAAAGCGTCAAGATCCATTCAAAAGTATGATCCATTTAAAAGGCTATATATGTTGCAGTTTTTGAACTTTAAGAAAAAAACATGACCTTCCAGAGCCCCATGACCTGTTTAACATGAGATGGACAAATTACCCCATTGAACTGGTAGGAGGTAGAGGCCTGCTATAAGAAATATGGTGTTAATGTGGTACATCGTCTGGATAACCGTTTTAGAAGAAAAAGATAGGAAAGAAAATGTGGGTTAACAACTTCCACACCCGCCTTTGTGATCTACTTTTTTTTTTCCATATAAACTTGTGTAGCTAACCCTGTACAGAAATAGGCTCCAGTTGTTTTCTAGCTCAATGCAAATTGCATCAAAATTGACTGAGATACCATCTTATAAAGTCAACCATCATAAAATTGCATGGCAGGCTTTATTGAAGACGTCCTGCAGTGGCATCATCATACCTGTCAGATTTCTCGGCGTGTTAGAAAATAATGTAATAGCGCATGTTTATCTCCACTAGTTTAATTCAATAATAGTTTCTTTAAAGCTACAATATGCAGCTTTTTGTCTCCTGCCCTCATCCCCCTCATTTTGTCAAGTTCCCACCCTAGCTGTTGTCACTCATCCTGATGAGCTGTCTGCGACTAGCCTGAGACTGAGGTAACCAGCATCTTAAAGCACAGGTGTTGAAGAAGCAGACAGCCAATGCAGCCAATCTGAACTTTAAAAAAACAAAAACCTTGCTGATGTTCATAGTGTTTTTGAACGGGTCTTGTCTGCTGTTTAGTTTCTTACTGCTTTCTGCCCTTTCTACCCTTGTCACCTCTGGCCACGCCCATACAACACGCCCACAGCAAATGGTATTGGCCTATATCCAAAAAAGTCCCAAACATAATTGAAAAGCCAATTTTAGGCAAACAGGGAATTTAGACATGAACACACAGAATCTCACACAGACAGACAGACTGATAAATATATAGGCTGTCATTTCTTGTTATTTTAATGGAAAAAATATTGCATATTGTAGCCTTAACTTTATTTACCCAGCAAAGGTTGCCTAGCACCATGCTCTTTTTCAGCAACACCCTGCTTCACATTCACACAGTTCCACACACACTCACACCTGTCCAGTACAACCACAATCGTCTACTGTCCGCCACTGAGCAGCTCTACTGGAGCAGTAGGCAGTGGCAACTTGATGGTAGTTGCTGAGGGAGGGGTTAAGCGTTTCTCATTCGCTTTCATTCCCCAGATTTTCCCAGCCAGTCTATGGATTCAAACCAACAACCTTCCCCCAACTTGTCTGACCTCCAGGCAGTTCAGGTGTATAGCAGGTGAATGAGGGATGTGCAGCTCTATGCCATTTAAGTTTGCTTTATAAACCAATGATTTGCTTGTAAGGCTTATTGGAAAATGTTTAAATTGTTGGAGCGGTCACCAGTGTTTTTCTAAGTTTGTACCGGTGGTTTAGGTTCCCCTCTCCATCCCATTCTTCCTGCTGGTTTCTGCACACAGTCAGTGCAGTTGGAGATATCAGGCCTTGTTTTCCTCCCTTCAGAAGAAGCCATTTGCTGCCATTCATTCTTGTCCAGTGTGAAAAACAACTTCCACAGAGCGAGAGAATCCATCACAGTAAACATGAAGCCTTCATTTGGTTTCATCGTTATTTCATGAGGTGAGTGTTGTTTTCATGTCACTGCTGCATTACATCACACTGTGCTTCCTGTCAATCACCTGACACCAACAGGAAGAAATGGAAGTCTCACAACACCTCGCCTTACAAACTTTGTCACATCCATATCTTGTTATTTAGGGCGTCTATTTTAATTGGGACAGCAGTTAATTTTAAGCTAGGTTTGACACCATAAAGTTTGTATTTCAAAAAATCTAATTACATAGAGCATACATTAAAATAATTTGGGTAAATGTAAACTAGAAGTAGACAGTAGTAAAGGGGCTATAACTCTCCTTTAAGTCTGACAAGAAACAGCACACTGCAGTTTCTTATGTGAAACCATATGGCCTGCCACAAATTGCAGGAGTTTTTCAGTACTTCTTCTTCCCCTAAATTCAGCTGTTACTGTATGAAACGTTGCTCCCCATGACCCAGCTTGAGACGGCATTATATCTGACAAACAATCCCTCCACAAAACATCGTCTAAATTTGTCTCTGCCCTTTTCACTGACTGAGGACATGACGGCAGCCGCAGCAGATGGCCAAAAAGGCTTCCCATTTTCGCAGACTGCTAATTAGAGCCATAACCACAGCTACCCCCGCTCACCTTTAATGTCAGCTACAGACTGCTTTTAGCGCAATTAGCCTAATGGACCGGGCCTGTGAATAGCCTGTAACGTACAGTGCGCGCCAGCCATTGCATCGGCGCTGAATGTATGTCAAAATAAGGACAAGAAGGGTCTAATGCACCGAGGATCCATTTATCACCGCTGCCCACGGAGGACGGGACTGTAACAATGATTACCCAAAGAAGCTATTTAATTAGATGCATTAATAATTGAACTAATTAGCTCCCATGTGTCTCGCAAATGAAGAGGGAACCCAGAGCTTCTCTTGCACCTCATCAGCCGATTAATTAGTCTGTTGATCGTTAGCTGTCTTGACGGCCTATACGATCAGATGAGAGGGCGGATAATGAGGGAACAGTCAGTCAATGGTGCCGGTTAATTAGTGTGACCTGATCTAGGGGCCATGTTAGAACAGTTGTTTATGCCACGGCTCTAATGAGGAGGATTTAGGCTGGGTGATCTATCTAGAAGCAGGCTGCACTGTTGTTAGTGTGGACTGAAAACCCCAGTGAAAACCACTATAATATTCCAATAATATCCCTACAGGGACTTATAATGTGTTCGTGGTACTCAGCATTAACTTTATAATGACTTTATCATACCTTATGGTGTTTTTTTATTTTATTTATTTATCTCCTATGGTGTCCCTATAATATACTGAATATATTGACTTATACGGAGGTTGCCTACTTAAAGGTGAGTTATTTTTATCTCCTATGGTATCATTATAATATTTCTATAATAATTCTATAAGGAATTACAGTGTGTCTGTGGCTGTCAAGTTCATGGTGACCATATTGTATTTTCTTCCTAACACTATAATATTCCTATAATATTCCTATAGTTACTTACAGTGTGCGGTAGGCTACTCAACAGGCCTATATGATGACCATATCATACTTTATGGTATTTTTTATCTCCTATGGTATCACTATAATATTCCTATAATATTCCTATAGTGGCTTGTAGAGTGTCTGCGGTACTCAATAATGAGTTTAATGACCTTCTCTTTCTTACTAGCGGTTTTATCTCTTATGCTTTCACTATAATATTCCTTTAGAGACTTACATTTGCTATGATGTCTGTATTGTATCCTTCTAAATTGTATTACAAGATTTACTATCCTACTTTTTGTCACTATCCAGAGATGTAACGCGTCCATGTGTTGCTTTTTTAAATGGAAAATGGTTTCCAAACTAACTGACAGTCTGAATTCACGTGATGGGGACCCAAAAGGAGTAATCAGGATTTCAGGTTAGTGATTGCTTAAAAGGTATCAAATGTCTCTCTCTTCCACTCTTTCTCTGTCTGTCTCACACTCTTACACACCCACACCCACCCACACACACACACACACACACACACACACACACACACACACACACACAAGCACACACACTCACACTCTCTCTCACACACAAGAGGCGATGCATCTGCTGTGTTGAAAAGCCAACTATGACTATAGGGCGCCCTGGAGATAATTGGTGTCCTTGGAGTTGAATAAGCTCATTCTAAAACACCTCAGGCCCGGGCTGTCCTGGTGTGCGACTGTCTATTGAATAATTGATTCAAAGGGGGAGGAGGAGGGGCACTATCAGATCTGAGCATAATGACTTTATATAATTAGCACGCAGCATCGGAAAACCATTTGACTGTGGGAGTTTTTTTGCAGAGAGAGAGAGAGAGAAAGAGAGAGAGAGGGAGGAGGGAGGAGGGACAGGCAGGCTGCTGGCGGTGGAGAAGGGCTCATTTGCAGGGAACCTAAGCCTTTAAGATACAGAAATGCTTATGCACTGACATGAACCAAGATAAGGCGCGGGCTCTCTTGGTTTGAGGACGTCTCTCTCCTCCTCCAGGCAAGGTGATACCCGAGGAAGCCGCTTTCATCCATCCACAGGCTATTTTTACGCATGTGGCACCGAAGCGACCATGGCTGTTTCTCTTCGCTTTCGTCGGGGAGTATGAAGAGCAGAGCTGAAGTTTGATCGAGTCGGGGTTGATAGTGTAATTTGTAAAGAGTGTTAAAGTCTCCTGCGTTTATTGCTCTGCATCTTCGCGGTGTTTTTGCGCCTTTGCCCACAGCAAAGGAGATTTCTCCTCTAGTTGGATTGCTGTCGTTTGCCAACGATGGTGCTGGACAAGGAGGAGAGTGAGTAGGAGCCTGAGATATAACCAGATTTCTGTTGCATATGTGTAACGATACGTGTGTAATTTCCCTTCATCTTAATTATAAAAGCAGACAGAGGAAAAGGCGCTGAGAAATGGGGAGGATTGTATGCGACTGTGCAGGTGTCACCTGCAACAAACAGATTGACCAAGTCAGTGACAGATCCTGGCTCAGTTCTTAACTTAATTTGAGAAATGAAAAAGCCAACTGGTCTTTATCCAACTATGTCAAAGCTTTTTTATAAAGAGTATGCAGTAATTTCAGCATAATACTGTGCTATAACGAAAAAAATCACTGTTGTACTTCTATAGACACTTATAGTTTGTCTGTGGTACCCAATAGTGAGTTTACAGTGGACTTATCCTACTTTGTGGTATTTTTTATTTTATTTATTTTTATACATCCTATGGTATCCCTATAATATTGCTATAAGGATTACTGGTAGGCAATAATGATTTAAAGTTAACGTATCTTACTTGAATGTATCCCCATAATAATATTCCTGTAATGACTTACAGCGTGTCTGTAATACTAAATAGTAAGTTTATAATGACCTAATCTTTATTTATGGCATTTTTTTTTTATCTCCTATGGTATCACTATAATATTCATATGGGATTTATATATGCTTCTAAAATGGGGCATCTTTGCTTTCTAGGCTACTTGTGTCTCAGTTTTCTGTGTGTTTCATCCCTTCTCCGTCTCTCTTGCTGTCCACCTGTCGGACTGTCTCCGGTCAGGTGTGTCTCTGGTGTCCCTCCAGTCCAGAGAGAAGCCGCGGGGCTGCGCCGGCTGTAACGGGAAGATCCGGGACCGCTTCATGCTGCAGGCGCTGGACCGGTACTGGCACGAAGACTGCCTGAAGTGTTCCTGCTGTGACTGCCGCCTGGGCCGGGTGGGCTCCAGCCTCTACACCCGGGCCAACCTCATCCTCTGCCGCAGGGACTATCTGAGGTACCGCTGCCACAGGGGCTCGTAGGTGGGCTTGAAAGGGGGACAAATGACGGAGTGCTAATACTTACATAAAAACATCAGGCAGTGTGAAATGACGACAGAAAATCCACTACATCATAGTTCACAGAATAAAAAGTAGGCTACAAACACACACACACACACACACACACACACACACACACACACACACACACACAGTAGGATTCATTCTTTCATAGAAGATACGGAAATGTGAAAAATAATTATAATAAATAATAAAATAAATAAATAAGTAAAGTGATCACATTGCACTTATTTATACAGGCTTTGCAGTTCACAAATCTCCCCTTGGCTGATGCCGTCATGGAGGTCCAGTGGATAATTTATATGTAAATTAAAACAATTAGACAAGAAAAAGACAGCTAGCTGAAAGAGATTGTGGTGTGGCTGTAGATCCATTCAGTGACATTATCTGTAAAAGCAAATTCTCTGATAAGGTAGATTTGTTTCCAAATGTAGGTTACTGTGACACAGTAGCTAGACCTAAACTGTCTTGTCTTAGCCCAAGTGGCTCAGTTAATAACCTGGTGTTTGGCTTTTTTAGCTAGCTACCTAAAACCAAAGCAACACTAGTGTTAATATTAACATACAACTACTAGCCACTAAGGATGCTAGCTTCTATGTTAGTTAGTGTGTAAATCAGATGTGTGAACAAGACAGTGATGGATGGCCATATGATTTGCTAGACATTATCTTGAACAGACAAACACAAAATGATCAGATCCAAGTCAAAAACAGCACAGAAGTTGTTAAATTCTGTTGAGACGGTCTAACTACACATTAAGAAATGCAATCAACTGTTCACAGCAAGAGCTGAGGACTTCCAGTATGGCCGCCGGAAAGTACATTACATCACTATTGGGGCACATACCACGAAATGCCCCAATAAATAAATGAACTATATTATATCCAATTGTGTTTTCCCCAATTTTAAATGTGCTACCTACCTCACTCTTTACTGATTTGTCATATTGGACTTGATTATTTTTGGCTCAGCACTCCGCATGTAAGACTTCCATTGAAGCCAATTCTCTGCCTTACATACCTACTTCCTACTTGAAAAGGTTCATCCCATGTTAGGAAAAAGTATGTTGCCTGATGTTCATTGCTCCACCTGTTAAAAAGTATATTACATCCTTCGAAATGTTACTAGTTTGTTACTGTGCTTACCTTTCTTGCCCGCAATTATTTTGTCAGAGTAGGTGTCACATTTTTTAGATGATGAACATTTGTTTGGAATAAAACTTTTTTTTTGAAGGAAAAAGGAATGGGCTGTCAGCTCACCTTTTAGTATTTATTTATTTTTTATTCTTTATTAAAGGGAAACAGAGTGCGGGAGGTAAAACCATTTTAACTGATTTATCAGACAGTATACAGTGGAAAGAGAAAGGAACGGTAGCAGAGAGAGGATGACGCTGCGTATAGACGACGAGCCGGACTTGAACATGCGATAACGCAACAACACGCCTCCATGATGAGGAGGACTGTCCTGAGACTAAACACCATCCTCCTCAGGACATTCAGGACATTCCTCCCTATCATGAAGGTGGAGGTATACAATGAATACGAATAGGTATGTTTTAAGTATACTATGCATGCAAACAACATTCTAGCTTTGCAATCTTTAGACAATGAACCTTGCAGGCATCTCCAATACGTAAACTTAAAATGGACTTATATGGTTAAAAGACAGAGGGAAGAAGCTCTGTTTGGGTCTGATATGAACAGACAGGTGCTCTTTGGACAAATAGGTAGACCCAAACTATTTTTGGATCCTTCACTTGCACTCTGGCACTCTCTGATCTTAAGTGGAAAAACAGATAAAAAAGCCTTTATTACATGGGCTGCAAGACCATTCAAAATGACCAGTTTGTGTCGATCTAACAGTTACAGTAATAAAGTTTTTTTTTAATGTTTTTTCACTTAAGACAGATCAAGTGCCTTGTTTGTTTTGGATCACTGCTTTTTAGAATTCATTTTTTCTTCAATGTTTTACTAGCAAGTGAAGGATCCAAACTTTTTCTCGTATTAGTTCAGGACTTATATGGTCTTTTGTCTGAAGGGTTTTATACTCTGGGTTCGGTACTTCCCCGGAGTAAAGACAAATGGTGTCAGGTCAGCAGGAGAACTCCTGATATCTCGGCCACATTGCTGAACTCATGTGTTAGTCTCATGTACAATCCAGCTGGATTTGGTTGGAGCTAAGTCTCTCATTAGCTGTGCTGCTCTTAGAGACCAAAACCCCTTTTGACAGTTAAATTGGCTAGATTGCCTCCTGTTTTCCTCATCATTGCTAGGGTGCAGACCAAAAGCCTTTGAAGAGCAGGATTAAAACCATGTGATTTCTTTTAATTGGACCATTAGTAGAGAATTAGCATTGAGCTTCGTACCCTCGTTAAGGAGAAGGAAAAAACGCACCAGGTGCCTGCTAAAGACTAAGGCTCGTTAGATCAGAACATTCTGTTAATTAGGCCTCGCTTTTGTTCTCTTGTTGGTCACTCGTTCGATGACGTTTTCATTTGTCGTCTGAAGTTCTCCTGTACTCATGCTCAGTGCATTCTCCCTCCATCTGTGGATGTAGTTCTTCGTAATGGTTCTTCCTAGACCTCCTTTTCTACTGGGTCTCTAATGGGATAAGGGGAGAAGTGGCGGTGACTCATCTTCATTTTGCATCAGCCTCCCAGGGAGACATTTTGTTCTGTCTTGGTGCACATTGAGAGGTGAAGCAAACTGCAACTGGCCAGATCTGAGTCAAATAGTAATTGCAAATAATACACAGGGTTTGTTTTAACTGGCTTGCTGGGTGGTACTTACCTGTAAACCTTCTGCAACTCAGTGCAATGTCCCATGTGGCAAGCACCACACATTTGCTACTCCTAGTAGGTTAAAGTGTATCATGTGTGATATTTTCATATACATATACCCATTTTGCTACTCACTGTTACCGATTGATATGACACAATAGTGATTCAACTTATACCTTGTTCCTGAAAGCTTTTACAGTTGCTGTTCCGAACACCTGGTGTCTGCTAGCTCTTTCCTGGAAAAAGTGATTTCTGTTTGAAATAAATAGAAGAAGAACTGGGTAGTTAGCATGAGCAACGATAGCCACCATGGCTGAACAGACAAAGAATAGAGCGCCACCTACAGAAACTCAAACTTCATCAACAGAAAATCCAAGGGAAAAGAGGTCACAATGGCCTCTCTGTTTGATTGACAAGTGAGCTCAGGAAAGTGCAGTGCACTTGCGGATTACCTCGTTAAAACAAGTGGTTATTAAACAGTCTGACTGAGCGAAGTCTGCGAGACTCACTCAGAAGTACGGCCCTGTTGAACTAGTTTTTAAGTCCGTCCGCCCTTTATTTCACATTTTTTCTCTCGCTCTTGGCTGAAATGTATCTACATGCATCCAAAGACAACAGCACCTCACCCACTAACAGATTACAGGTCTCCTTCCCACCCTCCTTCCCTCTGCAGGCTCTTTGGGGTGACGGGGAACTGTGCAGCCTGCAGTAAGCTGATCCCTGCCTTTGAGATGGTGATGAGAGCCAGGGACAACGTCTACCATTTAGACTGCTTTGCCTGTCAGCTCTGCCGCCAGAGGTAAGATTAGGGGAGCAATTAGCCGAGGAGATCAAATTCAGTTGACTTATCTGGGAGGTATACAAGTGAGCTCTGGAAGGTATACCAGTGAGTCACTGCTCATTATAAGAACATTGTGAGTGCATTGTAATCAGAACATGATGAAGTTTGCTACAATACACACAGTGTGCAAAAGACTTTCTGTATCACTTAGAGAGCTACTCAGACAGTAATCATGCAAGATTTACACTGATAACTGAATACATGTAATTTACTGATTATCATGTTAGTGTGTGTATGCTTAAAATATGCTTGTAGTGCTCGTCTGGGGCCTCATGATTCACTTCAGCTTGAGCGAGACCAAGACCTGTTCCATATTTTAATTTCTCTCTGCAGATTTTGTGTGGGAGACAAGTTTTTCCTCAAGAACAACATGATACTGTGCCAGTTGGACTACGAAGGAGGCCATCTTAACGGCAGCACTGAGAGGCAGACTCAGTAAGAGGTAATATTCTGTTTTGGTGAGAAGATATGAGAATGAATTATGATCCTGACAGCTGGGTGGACGATTTGAACTAAACTATACATGGAGATATCTGGAAGGGATACAAGTGAGCACTCTAGCTTGTCCCAAATGTGACCGCATGCAGATATGAGACTTCAGACCAGGGACTGCTGGCATTAACACTGCAAGTGAACCAATGCCAAGTTATGTTGCAGCATATTATCTTTGCAAAAGATAATATGCTGCAACTTTTACTTTACTGCATTACTTTTTCCCCCCATGCATTTTGGCATGGATATAGATGGTATACACTTTTCTAAGCAACAAAAAATAATTTTGGGGGCAGAGAGTTGAAAATACATTGATGTATAATCATTTGTTTTCAAGCATTTGTTTCACTGAAACCAAATAAATGATGAACATAAAATGTTGGCAATTCCCTGAGACTAGTGAACATCTTAAGCACATAGTAAGTAAACTGAGAGCCTGGCTTATCATATTCCTGGTTCCATCATAGTTCTACCATGATAGAACTAGAGTACATCCCTAAAGAATAATCTAGAATAATAATTTGATTAATTGGAATGAAAGATATTCACCTTCAACCTCAGTAACCAAACTGGCTGTATGTGTGGTTGCCACATGTGTTTCAACATCTATTCAAACCAAGTGCCTACAGTGTAAATTGATATATATAGGGTTCTATTTAAAATAATGCTGCACTTGGCAAGGTTTTTATGTAAAAATACACCCATCAGCCTAAATCACAAAGTGGAGTAGAGAAGAGCGTCTCATCACCACTAATTGAGAGCCTGCAGATTTGCCCTATTTGCTCAAATGAAATTCAAAAGTATGAAATGTGAATGTATGCTCACTTCTCCGCCAAGAGGAAGTGACGAATCAAAACTGAAGACCAGTGTAACAGTTTAACATCAGTTTAATGACACACTACATGGAAGATGAATCTGCTTGTGCAGTACAAACAGCAGTGGGCGGCGCTCCGTCCAGAGAAAGCCCGGCTCACCAACGTTCGATCTTTTCCTCTCTCGTCTCTTTGGTATCTTTGATGTAAAGCATCACAGACCGGCCGGTTGGTAAACATGAGTGAGCTGTGTGCAGTTTACTGACCTCGCTGCACAGGATTTCTGGGTATTGAAGTTCAAATTTTGTTATCTCTCGCTGTTGGAGCCGCCAACATGCGAAGTTGCCTAGTGCAGCTTTAAACATGACCGAAGGCCTTCTTTAAAGCTACACAGCAGACAAATAAAGCCTGTGAGAGCCGAGCGCTTCCATTATTGAGCCTCTTCATGGGTGTGTGAGTGGTGAGCCGGAGTCAGAGTGGGTTATAAGGGCAGATGGGGAGAGTTGAAAGCAAGTGCAGCAAATACCACAGAATCCACAATTATGAAGGTTTAAGGGCCTGGCCCAGTTCAAAAACATTCCCAGCAGCCCAACCTATCATTATGATACTAACTGTACAACTAGAGTTCACAACATACACCCAGCGGGACACTTGATGGATTGGAAGTGGAAAGTTTTACTTTGGTTAGTTTTGGGTCTTCCAAAGTTCGTCTTGAAACAACATTTGACTTTGCTAGATCGTTTTCCATTTTTAGAAAGCCAATCTTGACGAGTTGAAGGGCTTGACCGACCAACACAGGAGGTTTGGGTCAAATTTATTGTTAACTGAGGTCAGGAATGAAGGATCTCTAACATATCTGCTGTCAGATGTGGGTTATATATCTTTCTTTTGGGGTGCAGGGAAGATGGGAGGCTACTTTAAAAATTTGGCTCCCAAACTGTATTTTGATAAAGGGGCGACACTGAAGGCTGTTTGGCTTCTCAACACTGTAAATCATCATCACTGCTCTCTCAAGGCCTGAAAAGCATTGTAGATATTGTTGTGGATCAAATAACACTTGCTGATGCTGACGTAATGTCAAACTAAATGGTTTTGTAGAGATTTATTTTTTTTTACTTTTTGTCAAAGACCTCTTATAAATGTGTAATAACTGCTTTAAGTAGATTATATTTTTTGTTTTGTTCTGTTTTTTTCTTTCTTCTCACCTCGTCTGAATTACATGTTGCTTATTTGACAAGGTCCTCCTTGTAAAAGCGATGCTTGATCTCACTGGGAGAAAGCTGCACAATAAGTTACATATAAATTAAAATAATGATGAAAAAAAATCTATTATATTTTAAGACTTCTGTCAAATTAAACTGTGAAAAATAGTTAGACGAGTGATATTTTGCTTTGCTGGAACTGACTATTGATAACAGCAAACAGGCAAAGTTGCTTAAAATACAGAAACAGGACAAAATGATATTACTTGGATGCACATTTCCATGTTTGTAGATGGGTTAGAGGATGATTTTAGGTTTTCAAATTAGTGAATAAGAAAGTGGTGCTGACTACGGGTCCCCAGAGTGTCCAGTTCTTGTGGTTCATGAACTAATTCATGAACTTGTAACATCAGTTTGATGACACACTACACAGTGGAATGTTTTTCTCTGAATTCCTGCGTCACACAAGGCATCATAAGACATCATGAGCACATTATAAGCCTGTTATTTCTGCATTATAAACAGAACATGATAACTCTAACCCTGCAGTACACACAATGTACAAAACTCCTGGGGGGGATTAAAGAGTTTGATTCCAAAATGATATTTCCACCATTTGAAAAAAAAAAAAAAAAAAAGATGTCTACTTGCACAAAATGATTGCTGACACAAAAGGAAAGTCCATTATGGGTTGCTGTTAAAGTTAATGAGTCATTTAAGACCTTTGCATATAAAATAGTAATGTTTTTGAGTATAGAATCACTGAAATATTAATTTTTAATAGGAATTTCATTTAGCATTTTAGCATCCCCCCCCTAAATAGATGCATAACATTTTGGAATAAAACCTTTCATTTCTAGAGCAAAGATTCATAATGGACATCACAATTACTTTTTAATACATATTTTATGGTTACAGTGTTATAATAGTGCATATAGTGCTAATAATATGTTCATACTGCGCCTCTAAGACCTCACAGTTCACTTCCAGTACTGTGTTACCAAGAGCTGTTCCACATTTCCACTTCTCCCTGCAGATCAGAGCAGGATGATGTGGAGCCAGTTGGACTGTGAAAGAGGCTTCAGAGACGCAGCCTCAGCTAGAGGTAATGTTGTGTTTTGGTGAGACGATCTGCTCCCTGCAGCACCGGCCTCATCAGCTGACTGCTTTCATGTTTCACACTGAACCGCGTGTGGAAATACTGATGGGACACATTTCAGCTAGGCCGAGTTTGGACTCTTAAATGTGGAGCTGTGTGTGTGGCTGTTATCCAGAAAACTGACATTTCTGATGAATTGGACCAGAGATCATTCTCCAATTGAAGACGGAATTAATGAAATTATCATGAGGACATTTTCCAAAGGTCAGAGCACTTGATAGGGAGTAATTGCGATAGTTCTGCCTTTTTTTTTTTTTTTTTTTTTTTTTACATTTCAGAGGTTTCAGTTAAGCAAACTGCAACTGACCAGACTTTGTGGAAATAGTGTTTGCAAATAATCTTTAGAGTGTGTTTCACCCTGCTTGAAATACCAGATGGGTGGAGTTTAGCTCATCAGGCCAAGCATAGCATCAACTAAGTCATCCATCACAGAGAAGTATACCGAGTCGACTTCTATAAACTTTCCTCTGATTGTCAAAACGTTCTGGCAGACATTGTATTGTCTTTTGTGGCGAACCCCACCCATCTGGCATCTAAGTAGCCTAGAAACAAACAAACTGAAAAGTATTTGCAAGTACTAGTTGGCTGCAGCTGAGGAGGATCAGCTGCTCCTTCTTCATCTCTTCTCCTCTGGACTCTGAAGACTCGACTGACCTGTGTGGGACTTCAACACTGTTGTCGCTTCGTTTTTAAGTTTCGTCCTGAGCTGTTTTTTTCTTGACTGAATAAACTGGATATTCACTTCATGTAGCGTGCTCATTATTTATGTCTCTGCACTGAGTTGACGATAATCACTTGGATGAGGCTTGATACCCGAGGAAGGAAATTATCAAAGTATTTGCTTGTTAACATTCCTGACATTTTAGCGAAACTGTTTCTTGCATAAAAGAAAAGGCACATGATCATTTGAGAAGAAAAGACTTGTTTATTCTCATACTCCTCTCTACTATGAGCACGAGGGTTGCATATATAATGGGAATAGGCAATGTGAGGAAGTGAGGCCTCTTACTGCATGTGAGACTCGGGCTCCATCAAGCTAAAGGCCACTTGGAGTTAAAACCTCAGTCTGGTCTTGGCTGGAAAAGAATGTGGCATTGCAGCTCCACAAAACTGTCCAAAATAGATATTTTGCACCACTATAAACATGGCTCCCCAAGCTGTCTTCATTTGTAGGACCCTCAAATAGATCCACATTAAACCACTGACCGCTATTTATATTACCCTCATATTTAGACCAAAGGAACACCGTCTGAGAAGATTTTTGGTGTTAGATACGCCTTCATATAGAATTACTTACTGAAGGTGAGGAGTGGGAGACAGTCATCCTTATGATAAGATTAGATGTTTTAATGATCCCTGTGGGCAAATTGGGACACTGAGGTATATAAGAGGATACAGCACAAGAAAACTGAATATAAATAACAATATAGAATATGCTAATGGCAGCATGGGAGTATGACTGAAAGTACTTTCATACTTTCAAACAAATGTTCAATCCTTGCAGTTCAAGATGAGTAAAAAATGATTTAAAAAATCAAGATATATGCAATATATAACAAGAATATGAGAACATGAAGAATAGACTGGAATCACAGCACATATAGAGGATATGCAAATGTGTGTCATGTTCACATCAACAGGTCTACAGAAGGCCTCCATACATACTGTATGTACAGAGTCTAGGTGTGTTGGTGTGTGTTTTAAAAACTATTCACATCATTGAAGTTATGCATCATCTTAACGTGCCATCTAGGGAATGAAATCATAGTGAAATCAAACTATTAATCATAGTGAAATTTAACTAATATGAAAAGCTCATTTTGCTTCTCTGGTATCAGTTTGTTGAACTGCCTCCCTCTGCAAAACAAAACCTGTCCTACCAAAGCTGTTTAAAAAGCAGGTGAGAACATTACTTTTGGACAAACTGAGAACTGGCCAGTATTAAGACAGTTTGGCTAATGCTGTGTAGTGTATATCCATACTATGATTTTTTAATTGTGCTTTAATTGTGTTTGTGTTGTTAAGTTATCAAATCAAATCAAATCAAATCAAATCATATTTAATTAATGTGGGAGCCCCCCGTTAGTCTCTGGACTCCACCTGCCATACACCTGCAATACAAACCTATGAGAGACCGTTGGCGCCACCCAGTGGTAAAATACAGCAATTACAGCTACGGCGCACTTCCGTTCCACCAATCAACAAGGAAGTGCACAAATGGATGAGAAGCGACATCCACCTGCGTCTTTTTAAGCTGCCTTTTTACCGTGTAATCTGCCAGCTATTGTCTGTTTTTGTCTACCTGGGGACGGGGACGGCTTGCTTGTCAAAATGTCCATGTCGACATTTCAGAAAGTGACGCTGGCTACATGTCTGGTGCTGTGCGTCGCTCTGCTGCTTCCCAAAATGCTGTTATCCCGAGGGAAGAAGGATGCTGAGCGGCCGGAGGGTTTGTTTCATGCTTTCTGTACACCAAATGTCTTCATTACACTGTGTCACTTAGTGGCTTTCATGCGTGGGCTCGAAGCTCTTTATTTATACGTTTTTATAGCATTTTAATGATATTCTGCAGCTGCGTACATCACCGTTGTCTCCTCGTCCTTGCAGTAACACTTTCCTCCCGGGCGAGGGCGCACTGGTGATATCAAATGACATTGTATTACATGTACCAAATACAGTAACCTCTGACCTCTTCTTTTGCACCATGTCAAATTAAAAGAACCCTTTTTTTGTACTATCTCATGTTCTTAATTATCCTTTTTTGAGGCTTGATGCCCTAACTGGCAGGTGTGTGGGCTCCTTTTGCCTTTTGATGGAGTTTTTAAACTTTGTTTTTGAGCCACACACCCAAACTAATCACTAGTGCCTCAGTCAACACAGTGTCAAAAAGCAACGTTTTTGTTCACAATTTCAGTGTACAGTTCAATTTCAGGAGTGTAAGTGAAAAGGGATCAATAAAGTGTAACATGTCATTATTATTTATCCCTGCTTTAATGTAAAGCATTGTTTATAAAGGCGGTGTTAGGCTGTTTCTACTATTTGGTAATAGCCTAAACATCTGACGTCCATAGAAGCACCAGATCTAAAAAAAAAATGATGAACTGCAAATGCTTCATCTCTTTGTTGCATTGTAACAAACCTGAGGTGCTGTTGTCCTCACACCATGTGTGTGTGTGTGTGAACTGTTCAAAAACTCCATCAAAAGGGAATAGGAGCACACACACATACACACACACACCAGCCAGTTACGGCATCAAGCCTCGAGTAAAGGACATTAAGAGGCTGAAATATTTTTAAAAAAATGGCTTCTCTCTTTTTGACGTGGTGCATAAACTGAAACATGAAGACAAAGAAATAGCAAACATTTCAGGTCATCATCAATGCTCAGATGATGAGCGCTGATAATAGCCCGATTGTTTGCGCCATGTCAAATTAAAAGAACCCTTTTTTTTTTTTTAACTATCCCAGCTTAATGTCCTTGTTTTTGAGGTTTGTGGCCCTAACTGGCTGGTGTGTGGGCTCCTCTTCCCTTTTGATAGAGTTTTTAATCCATGCTTTAGAGCCAAAGTAATCAGTAGTGCCAGTAGAGTTTTTATTCACAATTTCAGTGTGTGCTGTGAAACTGTGTCAGCTGTTGGTATATCTCTGCCTCAAGATAAATGTGCACCGTCTACAGTAAGTAAGTAGTAAAGAAGCAGAAGTTGTACATTAGTCACCGGCTGACTCCCGGGTGTTTCCTCCTCTTCACCCGTCTCCAGGTCCGGGACGCTTCCCGCCGATGGTCCACCGCCAGATGGCCCCGGACAGCCAGGGCCAGAGGGCGGCGGGCTCCCAGTTCTCCCGGGCCCACAACACCGAGGCCATCGCCCGGGCCAAGGGGGCCGGAACGGGGGCAGGGACCGGGGGCAAGTCCAACCTGGCGGGGCAGATCATCCCCATCTACGGCTTCGGGATCTTACTCTACATCCTCTACATCCTCTTCAAGGTGAAACGCTGCCGGTTCAACACACAGCTGCTGACTGATAAACTGTGGAGACGGCAGTGTTGGGGAAAGTTACTTCTAAAAGTAATTAGTTACTTCACTTTGTTACTTACCTTTAAAAGTAACTAGTGACATTACAAAGCTATTAAAAGCAACTTGTTGGAGTACTTTTGTGATAGCCGCTTCAAAAACATGCTGCAGCAACATGACTTGTATATCAAGTGTGTTGTCGATCTTTGCTTTAAAATGCAGTTCAATACAGTAAGCCAATTTTATATCAAGCAGACCTACAGTAGATTGTGTTTTTTTAGTTAGCAGCATGTCTGCACAAGATGCTGCAGGATTTTTACTGCCATCTGCTTTTAAAAATTTGCACTAAAATGAAGCAAAATGAAAGAAAAATAAAAGTAGCATTGTAATTTTAAAATGTAATATAATGGATTACAAAAAATTGAAACTGATTGAAACGCATTACGTTACTAGTTATGCATGAATGCATGAACACACATGGTTAGCATACAAACACGCATATACACATGCAGGAGCAAACACACATACACACACACGTATTGGTTGAGTTATACACATCCTGATGAACAAACTAAACAGATGGCATATTAACACCTGACATACATGCAAACACACACATACACAAATGCACACACACACACCTTTTTGCACTGTGGGTTGTTGTTGGAGCGCTGTTGTTCTCTCCTCAGATCACGTCGAAGGGGAACAACAAGCCGGCAGAGAGCAGGTTTCCCTCGGTGAGATCGGAGAACATGAAGAGAAAGATCAGTGAGTATCAGTCACACTCGTTCTCATATCATTTTCTGAAGGTATCCTGTGTGTTGTAATGGTGTACAGGTGTTTTGAATAGTTTGGCCAATGACATTATCCAACAAGAGCTGTGAAATAACAATTATCTTCAACTGCCTGTAGGCAAGGATAGGAAATGAATGGGGACTCAAGGCAAAAAAAAAAGCCTCCAAAGGTTAATGAGATGCCCCTGAAGTAGGGATTAAGGAGGCAAAAATTGTCCCAGGACAAAAAGGATAGAAAAATGCAGATTGTTATCATGTATACCAGCAGAGCTCCACAACTCTCACATTAATGTGAAGATTTGTAATGAAACTATATCATTAATGCTGAAAAAGATGTAGAAGTAACCTAAACCCCTGCTGCTCCACTGAGTCACATGTAATCTCAAAAATCATGATGGCTGGCATGCACGATCCTCCTCATATAGTGCATTAGAGTAATGATAAGATAAAGTTGATATTGCTTGTTTTCTAGTGTATTGACTTGCCTAAAGAATCCTAAAATGAATGGTAATTCTCACCAGGCCATCATTGTAAATAAGATTCTGTTCTTTATTCACCTGTCTGGTTAAATAAAGGTTAAATACATAAAAAAATAAATAAAAGTAATACACATAGGCAGTAATGTTCAATTAAAAAAGAATACATTTTTCAAAGTGACAAACATACACCAAGAAGCAGGTAATTGTAACCTAGTAAACTTGTGTCTGGCTGTAGTTTGAAGCTGTATTGTAGTTTGTCTCAGCTCAGCCTGTGTTTACATTTGTGAAAAAATACCGACATACACATATTGATGAATATGGTCCACTGTTTTTCTTTCCTTCTTTCTCTCTCTCCTTCACTTTTCCCCCTCTTCCCCCAGCTGACTTTGAGCTGTCTCAGCTGCAGGACAAGCTGCGGGAAACAGAGATGGTGATGGAGAATATTGTTTCCAACGCCAACCACAGTCCTGACAGGTGGGTGTGTGCCTGCATTAAGGAGTCATTTCCTCCACCCGCTTCCTCCCTGTGTTTTCCCGACATGAATGACTGCCTGATTGAGTTTATTGGTTAATTTAATAAACATGTATGCAGTAATCTCCTCCACAGCAGAGGCAAACATGACACACTTGCTCACAGACGAAGTTCCTCGGGAAAGTTGGAGAGTTTGTTTCCATCATGGTTTCCCCGCCCCCACTTTTACATTTTGATTTTGCACTGTTTAAGGACCAGGAGTGTTAATACTTCATGTTTTATCCTCTGGGTATGGGTATGCTTGTGTATGACTTTCTAAAAAATCTTGTTAGTTAAAAGTTTAAAGAATACTAATTTCTTGTTGTCCTCATCAGGGACTACTGTAGAGCCATCTGGCCCGTGTATAGGGTGTGTGAAAGTAATTTTTCTTTGAGAGCTTTATAATTGTCTTTCAGATTTTAAATTTGGAAGTTGGATTGTCCTTTTCAGACATTGTCTTCCCAAACATGTAGCTGCTCTGTTATAAATAAATAAAAGCTATCCAACTTCTACAGTTATAAAACTCAATAAGACAAACTGATTAGCCCACAAACCACCAACATGTGCTCAATTCAGCATAAACAATTACTGTAAGCACTGTTCTCATGTCCACTGAGGCTCTTCAATTAATCCAAAAAATATCAAATATCACAATATTGGCTGCTGCAATTTCCAAATTGCAAGATTGCATTTTTTTCTTATAGGGAGAAGGTTTCAGACAGCTTCTTAAACAAAATATTCAGTTGCTGTACAGAATCCCTGACCTATACATCAACTTTCATGTTGGAAAAAATCTTTCATCTTAGTCAAACTGAGCAAATTCTAAGCATTAACATTGCATTTTCAATTTTTTTTTCCGATACTGCAAACATGTTTAAAAGGGAATTATGCCGAAAAGCGTCCACATGTATTGCACTTGATATATTGTATTTTCGTCAATATCATGCAGCCTTAATGCCCACTGATGTCAATAATACAGCAGAATATATAATAATATTCTAATATATAATAGGTCTATAATAGCAGACCGATAAAAATCCAGAGTTGTAGCAACTACAGATTAATTGACTACAATAATCTGGAGGTGTTGTGGTTCCTTATTCAGGTCTGGAAAGTGGAAAATTAGTTAATAATAATTAATATAATAATTCCCAGGTCTTGAAAAGTTTGGGAATTGTACAGAAAGTCAGTCAGTTCAGTTCTGTTCAGTCCAAATGCACAAATGACAACAGGTTTTATTTTTGCTGTTATTTAATATATTGTGATGATAATGTTCAGTTAGTGTAGTGCCCCAGATGGCAGTCATAGTCACAGCCGTCAGCATGCATCATATTGAACACCAACCAAAATCTTCCAATCCATTAAAGAAATCAAGCTCTGGGTTAAATATTGAATCTTAAGATAGAATAAGAAAAACATCCCCAGGACATCAAACCTCTGCACTGAGTGTTGGGTGGTGAGCTCCCTCTCTGCGCTGCAGGGTGAAGGGAGTGACGGCCGACCAGGAGGAGAGCCTGCTGCTGCAGCTGAGGGAGATCACCCGCGTGATGCAGGAGGGCCGGCTGGTGGAGGGCGTGGCTCCGGAGAAGAAAGCCAAGGACGACTGGGAAGGTAGAGTCACACTGAGCACTTTATAATGTCTCATAATCATATAATGAAAGCAACACCGGGCAAGAGTTTTTTGTAAAAATACAGAGGGGTTGCAATAGAGAAGAGTGTCCCATCCCACCTGATTGAGACGCTTCAGATTGACTCAAGTCTTAGATCTCTGGTTTGCAGCATTGGGAGAGAGTTGTTAATATTAATAAGTATTGATTGGACTGCAAATCCATTGTAATGACATGTAAATTCTTAGATTGAGTAATATTCCCTGTAGATGATAGGTTTTTGACATGGGGTTCCTCCCAAGTAGATACTGTATAGTGTAGCATTTTTTGAATGCTGCAGAATTGAGGGTAGAGTTCAGGGAAATGTGGATGTAAAATGATTGACTCAGGAAACTCCTCTCCACTCTGCTGTTCTCACAGATTTTCCCGCAGAGCCTCGTCAGTACTGGGAACATCCCTACTGTCCTTATCACCACAGCGAGCACGGCGGTCCACAGACAGAGAGCGAGGCTGAGCGGACGGAGGCGGACGGGGCGGACGACTCGGTGGAAAACATTCCCGCGGTCGGAGGAGAAGCTGAGGAATCGGAGGAGTCGAATAAAGACGAAGCGAGAGACGCCGCTTTCACAGCAGAAGAAGAAGACGCAGGGCCCGAGAGACATTTGGGCACGAACGACGAGGAGGACTCGAATGAACCCGCGGAGGGAGGGGGTGAAATCGATCTGGGCGTCCCGGAGGAGGACCTGGCCGGAGTCCTGAAGGAGCTGGAGCTCACGCTGAAGATGACCTCCACGATGGAGCAGGAGAAGATGGAGGACCTCACCCGGCCGGCGGAGACCAAAGCCGGCTGCAGCCAAGTCAGACGGAGGAACAAGAAGAGGAAAGCGAAGAGGGATTTTCACTGACTCCAACATGACTGCCTATAAACCTGAGCCTGGGCCTAGTTTTTGAGGGCTTTTCAAGTCTGTTCTTATCAAAATACACAGGCAGTAGCATGGAAGTTGGCAGTAGCATGATAATTAGAACAGAGGTTACAAACAAGCAAGATAGCCAACCTTGTTTTTCTTTACTTGAGCTGAATAAGTGAGACAAAGTTTAAATTTTACTTCTTTTTATCACCAAGATCAACTTTATCCATTGGCTAACAATGGAACAAATATGATACATGGTCTTAATAGTCTTAACGCTTTTATGTTTTTTTGGAAAACCAGGGGCCTCATTTATAGAAACTGTTGTTCATCATACATTATGCTCTGTCAAGGCTTCTTTCTAACAAGGATCTCTGTCTTCAATGACGTGAACGGAGGTCATTCACATTGTGTGTTTTAAACTGCATCTGGTTTATGATTTAGGTCTTTACATGAGGAGTATACAAGAGTTAAGTTAGGCAACTTCAAATGTGTGCAGTCCCCTCTATAAATAATGGATACAGATGTTTTGAAAAGTGTTGTTTAAGACACCGTTAAACAGATTTTAACAGATTTTATCACCATACTTACAATTACTGTAATTTACAGGGATCATTGTGCCTTTTTTACATTTGGTACTATACCAAACTGGTAGACTAACAACACTGTAAATGAGCAACCATTTAACATCACATAACTCAAAAAGTCATTTTTAACTTCCTGTGGTCTTTATGTTCAAGTTGAATATGGAATCATGTTTAAAATATATTTTTTTACAAATGAGGCCCCTGGACTTATTCCATTTGACATTTTGACAATTATTGAATAGATAATTGCACTCTGCTGTATTTAAGGAGAAAAAGGGACCTATTGGATTGCATTAGTGTCACTTCTGTTTTCTTGATAAAGCTTGTTCTTGAAGGAAAATATGCTTTAGATAAGTCTTCTCTACCTAGAATCTTTTGCTTTTACATACTGGCTGTCATACACTATAAAGTATTTAAAGATTTTCACTTTTATATACTTAATTTATTTCTTCAATGTTTATAAAAGCACTCAAGTCTGCATATCTTTGTTTAAAACACTTAATAACTGAAATAAACTTATCAAAAAGAGCCTTCTACTGCTCTCATAGCTCTTCATTTTATTTCTTTTCCTATTTCTCTCATGTTGTTTTTCCTGCTGTGGCTCTTGGCCTGTAATGTTGATCTAGGTCTAGGAATTCAAGTGTTGCACTCATTGTAAGTCATTTTGGATAAAAGCGAAATCTAACTGCTAAAATGTAAAGTGAGCACATCAGTTCTAGTAGTTTCTTTCCCCAAATTAAGAGAAGCAGCACCACAATTCAGAAAAAAGAGTTTATTACTTGTAGAACGGTTCATTCTACCCATACAAAAGCAACATCACATGATGTTAGCAGAGAGCATTGGATTAACAGTTTTAAAAGTGGCACATCACAACAGCATCTTTCCTCTCTTTAAGAATTGCTTTGTGGCTTTTCAGTAAGTGTCAGGTTGGAGTTTGTTTGTGCCCGCCCCCCCAGTGATACAGGAAGTAAATCATTGGCTGACTGGTTGAGTGACGGGGCTGCGTCAGTGCTCCATTGGCTCAGCAGGTGCATCTCCGGCGGCGGGTTCATCTGCAGGCTGGGCGACCTGAGGCAATAAGCAAAGAAAAAAGCATTGGCGTCACACAGGAGAGATGGATGCCACACCCTCTCCATCAATCATGTTTATTTAACTAGATAATATTAATAATAACATGGCATTTCATCCAAAAGGCCTTCATCAAAAATAGAAATTCAAACATTTCTCTTGAACACAAAACTGGGGTATTTTTCCTTTAAACAGAATTCCATGGGTTGATTGGGATGGGGGGATGGGGGGGGGGGGTCTTGTAAAGAGAACTCCGTGCTTGTAAAGAGAAAGAAATATTCCCAATCAAAATAAAACAATCAATATAACCAACAGAGTGATGTCTAATAAGATAAGAGCTCTAGTGCAGACTGATCCCATCTGTCCTACAGCCTATACAACAGTAATTATTGCACAGCAACATGGAAAACTCAGCCACTGTTCCCTCAAATGAAATTCAGCATGAATCCAAACTGGCATTAGCCCTCTCAGCACCTTTCTCTGTGGCCTCTCCTCCAGCCCCTCCAGGTAGGAAGCGACGTCATCATCGTCATAAATGGTGAACTCCATGTCCTTCCCCACAATGCCGATGGAAACATTCTGAAAGATGGGGAAATATACTTAGGAAATGGCCTGTACAGTGGTTCATTTCCATTAACTGGGGAAGACTGCAACATCATGCGTGCCAAGGACATGGATTCATATTTATCCCACGGCCCCAGTGAGCATTCTGGTTTTTGTTTCATGGCTCTATGTTGAATAGTGGTTACGATACACATGATATCACAGTCAGGACAAACACAATACGTCTCCCATGTAAGCGGGATGCAGCTACACAGACTCGACAAAGACGACACATCTGCTGTGTATGTGGGGTTAGGGTTAGGGTTGGGACAGGTGAGGAGGGAAGAGGGAGCTGCTGTACCTTGGTGGTGAGGTCCTGCTCCGAGGGGAGAGTTTCTCTGAGAGCACGGAGGCCGTGCTGGACCAGGTCATTCAGGTTACCTGTAAACAACACAATACCATGGGCGAATGGACCATCTCAATACTTGATTCTTAAGTGCATCTTTTCACTTGTCAATCAGTAAGTGAGATGCAGTTAGAGGTACTGAGATATCCCCGTCTTCTTTTGGGCTGAGCTTTTTTTTGTTGCACCTTCATAACCACTTATCAAAAGGGTTGTTTGGGTGAATATTCATACTTGAACTATGAGAAGTGTGTAAATTAGGGCCTGGCAGATAAATAAGAACACTGATAGGATAGGATAACTTCCTAAATTTTTTATAGTGGCCTGATACTGGCATTAACTCATGCACACAAAATTTGCCAGTAATTGTAGGTTAAAAATCTGTTTTTAACGTTTCAGTAAGTGATAGAAGAAAATAAATGCCATAAAAACATCTCCACAAATAAATAAATATTTTTTTTTTTTTTTTTACTCAAATATCAATTTGATACAAAAATCCTGTATTAGCTTGGGTGATATAGTAAATGTTAATGTAATTGCAGTGTGTATACGAGTTTCTTCTTACAGTCCATGAACTTGTCCATGCATCTCTCCAGGTAGGTGCGTGCAGACTGAGAGCGCGCGCCGATGGACATGGCTTTGCAGTCGAAATAGTTGGCCGACGGGCAAGTCTGGAAGATGTGAGGTCCCATGTCCTGAGTGAGGCAAGAGAAATGAATGTCAGCTATGATCACATTTTTATATTCCATAACAAATCCTAATAAGCCTTATTCTTTCACAATTACCTCTAAAGTAATTATTTCAATGGTGAATATATGAATCAAATAAAACATTTAACCGTGTCCATGACAAAACAAACTTACATCATAGCCAGCAATGAGCAGTCCAACGCCGTAGGGCCTCCTGCCATACCTTTGTGTTGGGATTTGGGTTTCTGAAGGTCTGGTCAAGGATCACTGCTGCCATCTACACTTAGTTTTATTTTTCAAAAGGATTTCTGACTGAGCACACCTGCTCTAGTGGCTAAATGGCCACCAGCCACTTTCACTATTTTTCCAACTAATTGTATATTTAGAGTATGTTAGAACCTCAAAATGACTTCATTGCCAAACTGGCTGGTAGAGTTGACAAATGCACAGGCTAAACTAAAATATACCTGCATTTGGATGGCAGCTGGTGTTAATTTACTACACTGTCTATACAATAATAGTTATGAGATGACACTTCCTCTATTACAGAAATTCAAGTTGACAATTGTGAGGATACTGCTGCCGATGAGAGTGACGAGACGTGATGCGGGGAGGGGCCTGTCGAAGACGAATCTTGAGTCCAAGCACTCCTGACGCATGAAGTTACTGTGGGGAGGGAGGCAGATTGGAGAGAGGGGGTTAGAATGTAAGTATACTATAATACAATTTATCTTTCTACGCATTTTACGCACAGCTTCACTGAAAAGCTGTCTCCACCCGCACCATCAAGGAGGAGGGTGTAGCTGTCACCTACCACAGCAGTCTGGCATCAGCGGTCAGTCCAGCAATGGAGATACCGATGTGGTTGTCGACATGGAGGATCTTCTTCTGGTGGGCGGCCAGTTCAGACTGGGCTCTCTGTGGAGAGCAGGAAACACGACACAACAAGCATGTGTTATCTTCTATCTTCTTAAGTGTTGTCCTGTCACTGATACTCCACTACATGCCATCTTGTGTCCTCTGATTAGTGTGTTTTTAATGTATTGAATATCTCTAGGTAGCCATAATGGCATCTGGTCAAGGACTACAGATGAAAATGTGCCTTTCAGGCCAACTGTTTGTTAATGTGTCCATGTCAAACAAAAACACAAATGAAGTAGCACATCCACCATGGTTAAGGGTCAAAATAAGAATATTTGGTTAACCCAAATTTAATTTATAGTCTTTATGCTCCCATTTCAACTGGGTTTTACAGATGAAGCACCCAATTCCAAGTGTTTGATTCTGTCAATGTACAAGCAGCAAGTTTGTAGGTAACAAACAGGTAAATAGTAGGTGGTTACACTTTCATGAAAACCAGACCATTGAGCAGTTTTTATGGCAATGTGCCAAGGAAGGAGATGAATTAAACAGCATGAGAGTATTATTGATAGACAAGTTGATTTATTGTACCTTGAGTGCAACCAGGACTGCATGGGTCGTGGATTTGAGTCCGACTGTTGCAGACCCTTGCTTCACTGCCTCCATGGCATACTCAATCTGGTGAATACGGCCCTGGAACACAAATGCACGCTTTCCTTAATCCAATGCTGTGGCATGTCAGTGAAACACTGACATTTTTGCATTTGCTTAAGTAGTTGAAAGACAGAAGGCAAGGCAAAATGTGACTTACCTGCGGGCTCCACACCGTGACATCATTGTCGTACTGATTGCGGAACTAGAGATGAAAACAAACCGTGATTTGAAAATGACATTAAGAAGGCATTTTAATTATTCCAACACACCAGTATTGAGCTTACATAATTGTCTTGCATTGCGGGCAGTTTCCTCTCAGTTACAGTCAACCACTTCTAGGCTCCACAAGTGCATGAGGCTCTCTAACGTTACTCCTCTACACCCTCCCTGGACCTTTCTAGCCTGAGGCATTATGTTACTGCTAAATAAATGATAAGGCGACCAGCTTGGAAAGCAAGCCAGTTAGAGGCTTTGTCTACAGCCACTTGTCATGGAGCATCATGCACTCCCGCAAATGGACTTCTGGTTTCATAATGTTGATAATGATGACTACTAGGCATTAGCGCTGGGTTCTACGTTTTGGCTACTAAGTTACTGCGGATAGCTTAACGTTAGCTGGATAAACTGGAATTGTATGGAAGATTAGCAAAAACAACAAGCTGACCAGTGACCTAAGTTTCAATTTAAAATGTTTGTTATAACTGTTTAGGCGGCGGGCAAAGGGAAAGCGAAAGTAAAAACCATGACTGTTGCAGTGCAAGCTAACGTGAAGCTAACTGACGTTGGTTAACTTCTGTTAGCTAGCTTGCGTTAGCCTGCTAATTAAGCAACGCGATAACGTTAAGTTATTAGGCGATAACGACGATGAAACCAGAGTTGTCATATACTACCTTTAATGTGAGACTGTTGAACAATAATTGGTTACAAAAAGTGTATCTGGTTGTACATAATTTAACTGCCATCAATATGCTAGCTACGGTGTTTTGCTTACTCACAGTGCAGTCGAAAGTTGGCTAGCTAACGTTAGCTTAGTGTGTGAGTAAATGCTCCCTGTTTTCTGAGTCTTTTATTAAAATCCATTATAATACATGTGCTTGTTACGCGATTTATTTACTTTGTTGGTATCGTATATAATATTAAAATGATCAAACTATATCATAATTCATTCATTCTCACCATCTCTGCCTCTGAAACTGTCGCTTCTCTGCCTGAGCTGTGATTCCAATTTGATTTCTTTTCCTGGACTCGATGTCAGGAAAAGCAGAAGAGCTCCGATGTCAAATCACTGATCGATTGAATTGCCTTTCTGTAATTATTTCTGACAACTAAACCAAAACAAAGAAACAAACCGACAAAAAGAAAAAAGAACATAATTAAAAAAAAGGAAAAAAATGATAAAAAGGGAACTATATAAATTGTAATGGTTTCAATTTAATGGCAAGACCATCATAAACAGGCGATTTTTACTGCTCAGATCTATTCAGAAATTATTTAATCGTGTAAAAATGTATGTTTTAACGCATTTGATTCGCTTTACCATAAGCCAGGGAATGCGAAATTGTTCTGTCAAGTGAATCCATACTGACGTCCTGACATTTACAGTAAAATGAAAATGAGGAATCTTTTTTCTTTCACAGTATAATTTGTAATTCCTTTGGATGTATAGAAACCAAGCTGCTGGTCACTAATGACTGTAGGCTATATCTGCAGGTTCTAGGGTTTTCTTAGTTAGGCTACTTCCTTGCAGTGTAAAAGCAACTGCAACTTTTTCCACTTGATATTAACTAATTATCTGTTGCGGTTGCAGTCATTTCACCCGAAATCCTCCAATTCGTTGTGTCGGTAAAAGAAGGATGCAAAGAGAAGAGAGAGAGAGACAGAAAGAAAAACCTATTACTTCCTTTTGTGCGCCGACACAGTCGCAGTGTAAATGTATGAACACTAGGTGGCAGCAGTAAATTGGAAGACATGTTGAGGGGCTTCATTTGGCTGTGGACGATGAAAACGAGCAAAAAAAAAAAAAAAAAGTCACCTATTTCTCTTGCAACATTTTTTGTTTGTTTTACAAATCTCAGATTCCAAAAAAAAGATGAACAAAATGCCACCTAGATGTCGAGCCATACGGTGGGTAGGATATTCTACAGTATGCTTGTGTGTTGTGGAGTTTGGTGTTCATGTCTACCAAAAAGTACTCAATTTAAGCTAACGACAATGTAAATCACAAACACACAATGCCTCTACCTTTACACGCATTACACATGTAAAGATTGCATTGTTGCCTTTTCAACAACAAAAATGACGGCAGATATTGAAAAGATGTAGGTCTATATTCAATTTCAGATGTTCAGTTCAGTTAAATTCAATTAAATTCAGTTTAATATATTAGTTCGGTTCAATTCGACTTTATTTCATTCCAACTTACACAAGTATGCAGTCAAACAAGAGTAAAAACTAGACAATACAAAACAAAACAGTGCAACAATTCAATGGTAGGTCAAAATTAGAACATAAACAGAATTGGAATTCAATTATTCCACATTAACAGTAGAATAAGTGACAGTTGCAGGATAATTCAAGTTGCCTATTTCAGCATAACAGAAGCACAGTATTTAGGCATTAATCAGCAGGAGAACAGGATGTAGGTGAAGTGACTGGTGCATAAAACATGCACTTCTATACTGAAGGGAATTCAGCAGTTTATGTGCTGTCTGGGCTGCTTTAAACCCTCTCAAATATCACACAGCATGGATGCAGCTGATTTGTACTGGCAGCATCCACCTACATGGCAGGCTTGGCAGATCCATATGAATCAGCACGGTGGTTTATAAGCCAGCGCTCTTTATATGTCTTACAAAAAGTTGATGACTCACACATTTTACTCATAAACTAGCAGTGGTGAGCATTTCTGATAGTCCCTTGAGTGAAGAGTTTTCATGAATGACTTAAAACCATGAAAGTAAAAATAAACTGCACTGGAATGACTGTATCCTTGTCCAAAAACAGCTACATTTATCCTATAAATAAATTGAAAAAGGATACTATGCAGATGTCACAACAACATATAATATAACCTATAATATCCTGTAGGGATATTGTACTGACACCATATGATAAGGCCACTATAGACTCACTATAGAATACCACAGACTGAATATTCATTGAGTGGGAAAGCCAGCTAGGAATGTTCAAGAAAAATAAAATCAGGACTTTTTGAGAAATTCTAATGGATTCAGTGTTTTTTTATTTATTGGAATTCGTGTTAGTTTCTGCTGGTATGGTATGGCTTGTATTGGTGATACGCTTTACAGTGATCATCATTATAAAAGTCCAAATCCACTGAGTAATGGAAACCATGGATGAGTTCTTATGGTTTGAATTTATATCTCTAGTGGAAACCATTTCCTTTAATGGTCCCATTGTTGTGTTTTGTTTTGTTTTTTAACAGGGGAGACTCTGCTATTGTGGTACAGCTATACAGGTGAATGAATGCTGACAGGTGAGTGGTGGGATTTCAAATGAGTCTGTAATAACTGATGTCTTTCATGTGGAATATGCCTCCATATCCTTCCAAATACATGCTTCAAAATGCATTGACGTTCTCTGTGACTCAACAAACTGATACAGAAGTTTTTTGTTTTCTTTCTCAAGAGATTGTGTCACTTCCCACGGCAAGACGTATTGCTCTGCAGTCACAGAAATGCCCACTGACAGCCAGTCTCCCTCATGTCCAGCCCTGTGTCTGGGTTTAAGCTTGAAACGGCTGGCCATTGCTCGCCTTTTTTCTCTGTTAATGATATCTGATGTACCCTTGATCCGGGGGGAGATGAATTAATAGGGCTGTGCTGACGAGCTCTCCTCCTCTGCCAAGGCAGCGGCAGCGCGGCGGGCGGCCATTACATCAGCGCGCCAACCTCCTCCTTTGTGATTGAGATTGTAGAAGCTGTGCTGAGCTCAGCATGTTTCTCCTGGGGGCCTCATTTAACTCTGCCAAACGGCCCCCCGTTTAATTTTTCAAATGGAGAGCAGCCTGAGTCACTCTGCGATGGGTCCAAGCCACACCGTGGACTCGGCACTCACACGTGGTGGCGGGGGAGAGAGAGGGAGGCTGAGGTGTTTAAAGGAGTAGAGGAGGGTGTGAGTGCGCCCGACTACCCATTCATGGTTTTCAGTATGGCTTAATTACACAGGCAAAACTTCAAAGAGCTACATCTTGCTATTTCCACAATAACACAACTTACTCTATCTCTGTGTTGTAAGTTTATCCGGAGTGAATGTTAAATTCCACCACGTTTCTTCGGATAATGTTCATTTTTACCTATGTGATGACATCAGAACAGACAATTAAGGTCATTTTTTTAGCATCGATCAAAGCAGATCCCTTTCACTTTGTTGTGCCGTCTACCTGAGCTGCTTGCTCCCCACTCCTCTGTAAACGATGACGACACATCAGCAGTGAACACCTCAGCATATCTTTGCTTGGTATGAAATTAACTTAGCATCCCGAGTGGCTAAATATTCCCCAACTCCCATCCCCCTTGTTGCTTAAAATAGGTCAGCGATGTGGTTCAGCCTGGAAAACGACTGGGACTAATGGGCGGCTGCTCTGCCAAGGGTGCATTAAGCTGGCAGCTATCCTATCACACTGCAGGTGAGAGGTCGCCAGCCGCACACCAAATGGAGGGAAGCCATCTTAACCCCTCCCCTCGATAAGTTTTATGAGTCTGTATATGTCTTCGTTGACTTTAACGTTTCCTACACCAAACGCCAGCTCGTGCGGCGGCGGCGGCGGCGTCTGTGAGCAGAAGTGAGGTGAGAGTCTCGCTGAGATCCTGCCACCGCCGTCGGCTTCCTGGTGTTGACGAAAGAGCTTATGCAGCATTTCAGAGGCGAATGGCTGAAGAGGCTTTTTCTGTCTCAATCCGGGAAAAAAAAAAAAAAAAACGCAGTACATTGTGGAGCACTTAATAATATCAGCAACCAGATAGATTGCCACTTTGCTCAGCCTTTGAAGCTAAGAATAGACAGCTAATAAGCGGCGGACCACACACACACACACCGCAAGACTCTTTCATATGTGCCTCCTCTGGTGTCTACAACCCTGACCCTGAACAGGAATAAGCGTCTGTGCAAAATCACTGAATATCGTCAGCTTATAGATTTTGTAACCAGGTTAGGGTTAGGGTTAGGGTTAGTGAATGAGTAATACTCTTCCCTCCGTATGCTTGAGCAGGAAAAATCCCCCCCTCGGATTCTCTGAAACCGTTAGACATCATCAAACTGTGATGTTCACTGCATTCCAGTTATTTTGTGATGAAGTGTTGTAATTTACTTTTTTGTTGTGCCAACTTTCCCTCAACCTGCCTCGTCTACTTCTACTTCAGTTAATGATTTCCTACGTTTCCTATAGGGTGACTTTCGACAATCCACAGAGAAGGGGCGTGGACTTTTAATCAACTAGTTTGTGTACATTGGGGTGTCTCTCAAAACGCAACTTGTCTTGTGGCTGCATTGCATTCTGGTCTATTGAGGCTACTGTTGGTGGAGAAATTGGTCTCTCTGCCTCTTCTGTGACGGATTTGTCCCTGTATGATTGTTAAACATCAGTGCAAAATGATGAGTTCAGAAAGAAGCCCTCGCTCTTTGATTCTGAGGGACTGACACCAAAACCTGACGTTTACTGTTGATGTTTTACATAGCTAAAAAATATTTCTGCTATCAAACTTTATTGTAGCTGCTCTGGAAATAGTTTGACATGATGTGACGTCATCTACGTTTGGCCAGTAATAGTAATAGTAATAGTAATAAGTGAAAATAAGAAAAATACACCATCAAGCAACACAATGGGCCCAGAAATGTAAGGTACATCGCCAGTAGCTGTTTTTTTTAATAGTGTTAAAACATCCTTTAACAACAACAGTATAGGACTGTGGTTATACTGTCAGGGGTGAATATGTGTAACTGTATGATAAATAAGGAGGTGATCAAAATGAAAGAAACTCCATAATCAAAGACTTCCCTCATTGATGATGGCTCTGTAATGTGTTGGCTTCTTTTCTGGCAGAGTTTGGACTCACTAATCTTCCAGAAGGCAAGGTCAGTGCTGCCAGCTGTTTGGTTATATATTAATGGCAAATTAATCTTAGTATTTGCTTTTACCTGTGTAGAGTACCAGATGGGTGAAGTTTGCCACATAGGACAAGACTATCGCTACCATAAAGTTAAATCAATCACAGGAACATTTTTCAGTCAATTCAGTATATTTTCTGTAATTCCTAATTTACCTGACAGTTCTCCAGGTGTGGTAAACCCCACCCATCTGGTACGCCAAGAAGGCTAAAACAAACACTAAGCACTTTTTTGCAAGCAATATTTGACCCGGGTCTGATCACTACTTTCATAATGATTATCTTGAATCTTGATCATATCAGGTTATTGAGATGACCTTAGTATGTAACTAACATCATTGTCATGCTGTTCAAACTGTTTTGTGGCCAGTTGTATCTTGTTGATCGGGGCGTTGCCATTCTTGAAGTCGCAACTCCCTTTAAGAAAGAAATGCAGTCCTGGATGAAGTTGATTTGAGTCATTATGTTAACAGTGACTGGAATTTTCCTATCCATCATTTTATTGCTTTCATGCCAGGAAACGCACCCACACCCGTGCTGAAGTACAAGAATCCTTCATTATAGTGTTTTGACCATACCATATTAGCTGCCTATACATTTTGGATATTCAGATTTTGTCTTTTGCCAAAGTTCAGAATGGATGTTCTTGTATTCTAGATGTGTATATCCTCATGCTTATCTTAGAACAAATGCTCATTCTTCGAGAAAACATCAGCTTGGTCTCTCAACTTCTCAAGTCCTCTTTAAAGTCCATGAATGGTATTTTCCACTGTCACATCATGTGGTGAATGTTAAATTAGCCATTCCAGTTAAACCAACCACTCCAGTTCCAGTAATTCAGTCTGATGAGCCTCTGAGAGACTCATCAGACTGGGTGCAGCAGACTTCTGCATGCTTGGAGTTGTACGCTCAGATGACCGTCCACTCCCTGGTCTGACATGTGTATTGGCTTGATGGTCAAATTGAATTGGCAGGTTGTAGTCCTTAGGGGAACAATCTGCAGCAGGCAGAGAGACAGTCTTTATTTGCTTCCCGGCCTTTCGCTTGTAAGTTCTCAAGTTGTGAGGGTGTGGTTTCATTGTCAAATCAGCAGGTAATCTGTCAGTCAGTAGCGTGTCGCACCAGGATACCATTACCTCAAGTCTGAGATGATCTGAGGAGCTCTTTACTGTAGGACAATTAGCCTTCAGATTCTCAATAACTATTTGTTTCATGTACAAGCCATCGGAATCAGAAACACTTACAAATTTCCAAGTGCAAGTTTGAGCAGAAATCCACTCCATTTGGTAATAAACAGAATAAGGAGGAGAGTTGACAGGAACTATTTGTGTGAAGTTCCTTGACTGACATTATCCTACAGAACCAGTACCTTCAATACCTACCTTGTGAGAGACCCAAGACCTGTAAGATCTGACCAAACTTCTAAGATTACACTGAGAATTTACATAGGACAAGTGTTAAACACATATAGCATAGGTGTAATGTTGACATAATTTAGATAGCATTACCTGATCTTTTCAGCAGGCGCTTACACATGCAGATGTCAGACATTTCTAAGGAGATAACTATCAAGGTAGCAATATCTTGTAACGTGTAAAAACACATGAACGCATTTGAGTTGAAGTGTAGCACAGATGCTCCAGGCGGGCGTTGCAGGTACTGGGTCTCCAGGATAATGTCAGAAATCCAACTTGATACTATTTGTACTTCAGAAGATTACAAATGTGCAGGTCCAAGTCCATGTGTAAATGCCTATGTATTTCAGATTTTTCCTCATCTGTTTGATCTATGTTTATATTTATCAAGGTTTAGTCTGATTGCTGATTTGATAGAAGTAACATACATAACACACAGCACTGTAGGCCTAGTTGTGAATATTTTTGGGACTATCAATAGACTTTGGAGACTCATCATAATATGAAGTTGACTGAGCAGACCTAGCTTGCGTCCCTGCTAGTGTTTTAAAATTTTAAATATTTCTCCTCATCATCTTGGGTAGTAAGAAAATGAGGTAATGTAAAGCAGTTTGATACTTCAAATGAAAACACGGCCTGAACTAATTTGAAAACTAATGCACCAGTACCATTTGTTCATTTGTCATCCCTTGTCAGTGTCAATGCAGAAACATCTGATGATGCCAAGCCTGCGGAACGGAGACATCCAATCATTACTTTGGCTCACCAGCAAATGTTTAAGCATTAATTGCATTTGCTCATCTAGTACTGCACTTTTGGAATAAAACTAATGTGAGTGGTCACTTTTGGAGATGAAAGCATTGTCTTCCGACAGATAGCACTGCATTGATCCGTTTAATGTCTCCCAAGTTATTATAGGACAGATAAAAAGTAGCCTAGCCAAAAAACAATGGAAGATCTATTGGTTGCCATGGTTACTTACTACGCAAATGTGAGACTATATATGATGCCAGACACTCTCAAGTTAAGTCAGACCAACCGTTATGATTGATTTGAGTTACACAGACAGTCAGTTCCTCTTCCCAGACGCCATGTGACTGGATGACGGCACCTGTTGGACGATGGTGGAGCTGGGAGAGGCTCTTGGCTCGCCTTTATGAGCCACCCCTTTCATTTTGGTGTTGTTCCTGATTGAATTTTTTAATGGCAGTGATGTAAAGGGTACCAGATTTCACGGTGGATGAATATTTGACACGAATGCCAATCTACCATATCTTACATCCCTCCTATGGGCCCGTGTAGCTCAGTTCGATGAGTGAGGCACTAACATTGCCAGCTTTAGGGATTTGAGTCCCACTGAGGTCACACATGCTAAACAAAGTATTTCTGTTTCTTGCTAATCTGAACCCATTGGTTAGGCTCAGATGAACTAGTGAGATGTTTTTGATTAACAGTATGTTGATGTATGAGGTCAAAACTATTTGAAATCTAAAGTATGAAAGCACATGTGTATTCTAAACATGATTGCAGTATAATCTGCAATCAAAATGCATGTAATCACATGTAGCCTATTGACAAGTAAATTCCAAGAGATACATAGAGTTGAGTTTTTTTTTATGATGCTGCATATTTCAGTGTTCCCATCTAGAATATTAAACTCTGGAAATTTGGGTTTTAGAAAAATGAGCTCCATGTGTAGGTAGAGATGTAACAGAATAGCATGAGCTGTGATTTAAACCTATGCAGTCTGATGTATTTTGAATGTGCGCTAGACAACTGATGACACCCGGACAGCAAACAGTTTTGCCAAAATTAATTTACACAACTGCTATAAATTTCATGTGATGTGCCCTTTGATTTCCATGATTAATGTGCGTTTAATGTAGAATTTATATGGAAGCTCATGGTTTAGTATTAAGGCATGCACGATGATTTAAATGATTACATGCTGCTATAAAAGGCCACTGACTGATTTATGACAGCCATTGTTATGTGATCACGTCATCCACCTTGATGGTGGGATTTATCCTGACATTGTGAAAGTATGTATCCTTGTTTACACTGGAGCAAGCATGAGAGCAAATGCGGACAGCAAGGCCTGTCAATCAATAGTCAGAGAGACAAGGAAATGCAGCAAATAGTCCATGCACAGGAATTCTAGGTCATACCAAAAGGTTAACTCAATTTGGTATTCATGGTATTTGACTCTTGGACTTGGCTTTTTTGGAAAGTCAATGGAATAGTGTAGATGAACTCGGATGTCTTGAGCGAAGCCCTGGCCTTGTTTTTGTCCTCAAATAACAGTTTTCATAGTCTGTTCAAAAGAGGATTTTAGCCATTTTTTTGCTACAGCCAGACAAAAGCATTTTCTTTGCCTTCAAGGAGTGAGGAAACATCACAGCCACCAGTCAGGATGCTTTTCAGAAACCTATCCCTTGGTAATAAGATCTATAGCATGGCTTGGAACTTGTGTGATTTGGCACTTTGGGGCAGAAGACACTTTGGTGGCAACGTTTAGGTGGGCGAGTGATCAAGTGTTGTTCTGGAGACACCTGGCTGCTCCAGCTAATCTATTCATTAAACCTCCTTAATGGCCTCTTGTGCTTCGGGATCCATCATGTCACAATAATGGCTTTTACGATTGAAGGGCGCTTTTAACTGCATTTGACTGATTGGAAAAACTGTCCCATTTCTAGTGTGGAGAAAATGCAATGGCTGCGTCTGAACACGGCGTATTAATTTCATCGCCACGCCGGCCGACCCATTAACTGGAAGACTCAATTACGTCAATGAGGGTGACATAACAAGGGAAAGAAGAGGTTCAAGGGTCAGGGATTTGATGGCCCACAGTTTGAGAAGCTTTCCTCTGAAAGGAAGAACAAGCTTTCCAGAGGTTGATGGGTCTTCTTTGGATGGAAACATGGCAAACTTGTCTTAGGCATAGAAGATACATGCACAATGACAAAGAAAAGAAAGAGGTACAAAAAAGATGAACCAAGAAAGACTGATGAAAAAGATGATGAAAGACTTAGTGTACACTTACTAAGAATGACTTCCCACAAAAGATGATGAAAGAAAAGACTTACTGTACTCTGACAAAGAAAAGGGAAACAAGAGAAACACCTGATGATTGAAACTTTTAACAAAAAGATGAATGAAATCTACAATTAACCAAACGCCTGAATAGATAGCTTTGGGTAAGATGATAAAGATTTTTTGCCTGCTGATGAACTGAAGTGTATCAAGATTTTCCTTGTTCTATTCAGTTAGGCCTATAGTGTGACTTGAGCATCTTGAACCATACTGGCACTGAAAGCCAGAAATTTCCAACTCTCAGCTTTGCTGCAGAGGCAGAAATGATGGCAGACTCTTGGCTTTCAGCCAGGTTTTATAACCGCATAACGTTTAACTTTCTATAAATACCACGGGACGTGGTCCAAGTTGATCAAGTGTGATTGAATCTGAAATGACTCCAAAGATGAGAGCCAAGTTTCCTTAAGATACTTCAGGGGAACTGCTTGCCCCTGCCCAGCTTTTGACAGGGCACCAGCCTGAGTCACTCCACGGTTTCTTGAGGTGCATCAGAGTAATTTAAGCAAACATAATGGTAGCGATGCACAAAAAATCTCAAGCAAGATTGTTATCTTAAAAGGGCATTTGTGCTATGTTTTGTGTCGCATAAGTGAAGGCGATCCACAGTTTGTGCACATGGGCTTCTTGGATGATGTAGTATTTCATTATTATTCAACTGACATATCAGTTGTATCCAATCATGTCCCATTAAGGGCCAAGAGTAAGATCTCTTCCAGTCCTAGAGACTGACGCTTAAACGACTTGCAACCCCAACCAAGAGAACACTGAAGACCAAACTGTACCAGTCAACAATGGATATCGAAATACTGATACAATCAGTGGTGTCCAATATGTGCCATCAATGGCCAAGATAATACAGTTTTTCATTTAAACCAAACACTACACCAACTGATTTCACTAATGACTTAGCTCTCTGGTTTCTGGTGTGAGGGGAGCTGATAAGTAGAATTAGCTGGTGTAGCATTTGGTTTGGATGAAAAACTGCATTATCTTGGCCATTGATAGCACATGATTGGACACCACTGATCTATACTTTATCAGTATTTTTATATCCAATTGTTGACTGGTGCATTATGGTCTTCAGTGTCTGTCAGTATGGTCCCTAAAATAAAACCAACTACTCTTGGAAAGAGAATCCCTGTTGGGGTTGCCAGCTGTATATGCATCAGTCTCTAGGACTGCAAACGATCTAAGTCTGGCAGGTTGTTTACTTTGATTTTTTTTATTAGAAAAAGTGAGTGGATGAAATATTCTACTAATCTATGGTCGATCGGTCCCTGTCACACCAGAACTCTCCCCATGGAACCAAAGCAAGTTGATTATCAACACTGTGCGTATGTAATTTTGTGTGTGTGTGTGTTCTGATAACATGCAACTGCAGCCAAATGCTACTTTCTGTACTTTTTGTTATAAGCCACACACAAGTGACACACAATTTGCTGCAGTAGCCTTATCCTGGATGCTCCTAGGATTTTATAAGATCAAGCTGGCAAGGCTAATCATTGCGCAGCTCAAATCCAATTCCTTCATATTTCTGCTAGTCAGGTCAATTCATTCATTCTTGTGTAATCATGATAAATAGGCTATCCAACAGGCACTTTTCGGAAACAAACTCTCCTTAGTGTTGTTCCCTCCGACCGCAGCATTTGTAAGTGTCCAGCCATCGATTGCTGAAAGGTCTCTTTTTCTCTCTTGCTTCTTTTTTCGTGAATGAAAGTGGAGTAGTTACAAGCGAGCCCGACCGTTCAGACAATGATGTCAGAGCCACGGCCAAGCCTCCCTCCCACGCTGCGATGCTGGAGGCCCCTGATTGATGCTTTGCCGTTTCAACGATTAAATGTAATCTCCCTAATGTCGGGGGATGAACAGCAGCGAAGGCCCCGGAGCTGTGAGACTCCTGCCTCCATGCGACATGACACTTCACATGCTTTAAATTATGACCGGTCCCCAAATGTTAGCATGACTTTCGTCCTAACTGCCTCTTGGTTTAATGGATAGGGCAGCATGTGTAAGAGTGAAACCCAGCTTTTGTGTGTGTGTGTGTGTGTGTGCGTATGCGTGCATGTGTGTGTATGTGCACCTGTTTCAAGTTGTGTATCTTCCTCTCCAACCTTCTCCCACTAATCCCAGTGAGCGCTCCACCCCAGGTGTTCAAACAGTCCCTCGACTCCCTGATGGAAACCACACAGCGACACCAGTTCCACACTTGAACTCGCATTTAATCAGGTGGTGAGGCTCCTTTGTAGTGGCAAGCCACTGATTAGATTTGGAGATTGAGAGCCATTACAGGAGGCTGCGGTCGGCTAATGACTTAAGTGCTGTTTCCCCTTCCTTTCTCTTCAGGAAGTGATTTATCTGGATTGGCCGGGCCCTCGCGGACCACGAGGTGCCCGGCGGTGAATGGTGACGTTCATAGATCATATCACCCCACTTTGACCCTATCAACACTCTCTGTCTTCCCAATGATGATTTACAGTTACTGTACATAAAAAAAGTATGACATTCATGTTGGAGTGTTTTATAATACTCTGAGGAGGTTATATTCACGGCTGCTGAGGCGGGGGATCTGGCTTTAGCTTGTGCACTCAGTGTGTTGTTGTGTCTTGTGTTATTATGGTGTGATACATACTTACTATACAAGGTAATTCAAACCTGTAGCTTTAAAACACATAATAGTGTTTCATGATAGCTTTCTACAAATGTGTACAACTTTCATGGCATGATAACAACTCCTATATAAAGCAATGCTTGACCATAGATAAATGATGAATATGAAAAAATGGTAGCTCTTGAGATAACATGCAGCAAATTGCATGTAATTGCCAGTAGTTATAGTAGATAAATGATCCATACTTCCACAATAACTAGTTTTACCTAACATAAAAGGAGAATGATGTCTTAGGTTAGTGACCAAAATACACAATAACAATCATATTTAATGGAGAATATGGGGTAATTAATCCGTGAAATGCCCATTAATTGCACAATTACAGTATAATATGATAATAATTATAGGTTTTTAAATTTGGAATGTGTATTTGAAAGGAGATTATTATAGCAATAATTTTCAAGAGGTCGTTTTTTACAGCCAATTATGGGTACAGTGATGCAGTAGGTATGAAGCGCCGTGGAGAATAATAATTACATTATGATAGTGAAGAGCATCCTCAAGAATATTAAAGGATTAGATATCATCAATCTGTGATCAATACATTCCAGGAGGTATTTTGTGATGAAGTGTTGTAATTTACCATTTTGTTGTACCGACTTTTCCTCAACCTGCCTTGTCTACTTCTACTTAATAGTGATTTCCTACATTTCCCAGAATGCCTTTCGGCAACCCCCAGAGAACGTGCATTAACTTTTCCTATTTACTTGTGGGATGTACGTGACCGGAGCTTGATATTGGATATTGGCTATTCTGTAGATATATAATATTGAAACCAGTGGTTGTAAATTGTTCTTCCTCTTCCAATAATCACAAATATATTCATCGATGTGGTTTTACTTGTTTGCTTTACAATCTATTGAAGGTGGAAAAACAAATATAAACTCAATATCCGATATCAAGCTAACTTCACCCCGGTTTTTACGTGTAGGTGGACATCAAAGCATCAAAAGGTGACATCCAAGCACTGGTGACATCAAAGCATTGACATTGTGTCACAGTGTCAATGCTTTGACATTGATAATGTTGGTTGTATCAACATAATTGATTGAGGCAGTCAATTATGGTAATGACTGATGTTGATGTCATTATAAAAACACCTGTTTGTGATTTTAATTTGCACACTGAGGAAGGCTTGACAGCTGAAACGTCTGTGCCAAAAAAGCAAGAAAAATAAAATAAGAGGAAACAGAGTGCGAGCTATCTTTGTTTATTTCAATCTCTGCCTCTTCTACGATGGATTTTTCCGTGTATGATTGTTGAACGTCAGTGCAAAATGGCGGCTCTAGAAAGAAGCCCTCGCTCATTTTAGTCCCAAACATTTTAGTCCCAAATGAAAATAAACAAAAAATTTACAACTCATTACTCATTTATATGTTCCAAAATGTAGAATTCCACAGATTATCTGAGCCACAGGGATAATTAAAGGAAACCAACATAATTGGGCGCAAAAGCTGCACCCATGATTTGTTACTCAACTTAACAGAGATGGC
This sequence comes from Centroberyx gerrardi, assembly GCF_048128805.1. Lineage (NCBI taxonomy): Eukaryota > Metazoa > Chordata > Actinopteri > Beryciformes > Berycidae > Centroberyx > Centroberyx gerrardi. Next base: position 6,430,767 of record NC_136000.1, read on the forward strand.
CCTCAAATTAATCTTTTTTGAATATGCCAGATCTTATTATATTCAGTCACAAGGTACTGCCGTGGGTGCAACTTTGCGCCCAATTATGCCAACCTCTTTATGGGTCATTGGCAGGAAAAAGTTAGTTCATAACCCCACCTCCAATTCTTTTTTCTCTAAAGTATATTTATACCATAGATTTATAGATGATACTGTGCTAATCTGGAACGGTTCTGAAGATGAATTCACCTCATTTATACAATATGTCAATAGCAGTGATACAAATGTCACCTTCATTGCAGAGCATAGCCTCATGAGTATCAATTTACTGGATCTGTCGATATCTAAAACTAGTGACAGCAGCCTTGAGTCGGGATAATCACTGGGCCGCAACACACTGTTGCATGCAGACAGCAGCCATCCAGAATCACTCAAACATAACATTCCAGTAGGTCAGACACTGCGGTAGTCTTGAAGAATATATCTCCAAAGATTTGTGTTTGTGCTCACATTTGTGTGTGTGTGTGTGTGTGTGTGCCCCTAGATGTGTGTTTTGCAAGCACGAAAGATGACATGTAGCACAACATTTACACACACTGAATAATCCATAGTGTGTCCGTGCGGTTTCTGTGCATGCATGAGTGCGCACGTACAGGTGTGCTTTGCAAGCATTGAATTTTTGTTACATTTACACCGGTGAGATTCTTCGTAGACACAACAAAGCTGAGCTGTTAAGTTGACATATAGCATAGCATTTATACTCATAGCATGTGTGTGTGTGTGTGTGTTTGTGTGTGTGTGTGCATGAAATGAAACATATACACCACATCTTTAATGAGCTGAGTCATAAAGTTGACATATAGCATAGCATTCTTACAGATTCAGTGATAACAATAATACCATTAATGTGTGTTTGCAGGTGTGCATTTTTTTTTTTACATTTACCCATATGAGATACCTGATAGTCCCAATGGAGCTGAGCCATTAAGATGACATATAGCACAACATTTATGCACATCCAATAATACCATAGCGGTCAGCAGATGTAGCGGACATTGTGTCCCCAGTAATAACTTACACTAGGGTGGGTGTGTTGATCTAAGCTGGGGGAGGCCGGGCTTCAAAGGTTAACGTATTGACTTCATGCTCCAAAGTTTATTCAGGAACTGAGGAGAACTTTGGAGGAGTCACGATGCTTTGTGCAGCTCCCTGGGGCGAAGTGTGACGCAAATGACCCAAAAGGCACTCCCACGCTGAAAAGATGAACACACACACGTAAGCGTGCACGTATATATACGCACCCCCACCCATATGTAGGCATAAATACCCGCATATACGCACACACATACATACATATCGCTGTTGTCGAGTGAAAACCTTGCATCTCCAAAATGTCAATTTGTCAGGAACTAAGAAATACAGCCTTATTTTTAACTTTACCACCGTGCATTTTTTCAGTTTATCCAATGGGCTTTGAAAGGTTTTCATAAGCCGAAGAGGTCGTAGAACTTCCTCAACCCATAGAGGAGCCATGTAATCCTTCAACTAAAGTTTAAACATACATATCATCAAAGTTAGATTGAACAAGGTCTTCACCTGATAAAGACGATACACAGACACATGCAGTACATCTTTTTCTCTTTCTGTTATACACACACAGACACACACACAGACGCTCTCTCTCATGCATACACATACAAACTCTCTCCATGCTCCTCCGCTATCCATATGTGGTAGATATGTTGGTAGGTAGGTAGGTATTTAAGTAGGTAGGTAGGTAAATAGGTATCTAGGTAGGAGATATGTAGGTAGGAAAGTAGGTATATACGTAGGAAGGTAGGTAGGTAGGATGGTTGTAAGTAGGTAGGTAGGTAGGTAGGAAGGTAAGTAGGTATGTAGGTAGGTGGTATATAGGTAGGTAGGAAGGTAAGTAGGTATGTAGGTAGGTAGGTAGGAAGGTAGATAGGAAGGTAAGCAGGTAGGTAGGAAGGTAGGTAGGTAAGTAGGTACATTGGAAGGTAAGTAGGTAGGTAGGAATGTAGGTAGGTAGGAATGTAGGTAGGTAGGTAGGTAGGAATGTAGGTAGGTAGGTGGGTAGGTAGGTAGGTGGGTAGGTAGGTAGGTAGGTAGGTAGGTAGGTAGGAATGTAGGTAGGTAGGTAGGTAGGTAGGTAGGAATGTAGGTAGGTAGGTAGATAGGAATGTAGGTCGGTAGGTAGGTAGGAATGTAGGTAGGTAGGTAGATAGGAATGTAGGTAGGTAGGTAGGTAGGAATGTAGGTAGGTGGGTAGGTAGGTAGGTAGGTAGGTAGGTAGGTATGGGTTGAGACCCTGGGCGTCTTCAGCAGTGATTTAGCGTCTGACATGGGTGAGCCTCGCGGCTCAATAGCACTAAAAGGCTCATCCTGTCTAATGGGGTTCCTCTATGACGCAGACAAGGAGAGGCAACCCCTCCCCTTCCCTCACTGCTTCTGACATATAATCCAGCACACACACACACACACACACACACACACACACACACACACACACACACACACACACACACGCACACTTGTGGCCACACACAGACATAATATAAACACATACATGCATTATGTGCACATAGACACAGATACACACACATAAACACACACACAGGGGTGCATGCACACCTAAAAACATATACTACAGTGAGGTTTGAGTATGTGCAGATAGGCTACAGATACACACACGCGCGCACACACACACACACACTCACACACATCCCTACAAACGCACCCATTCATTGTGTGCACAGAGGTTTAGGCAAGTGCACAGACAGATGCACACACACACACACACACACAAAGGCACACACACCTTCAGTCATTAATTTTGTGCACTGTGGACTTCCAGTGTATACATACAGACACAGATTTACACACACCTACAAATGCACACATTCATTGTGTGCAGCGGTTTAGGCCTGTGCACACACATATACACACTCACACACACACACACACACATACACACATACACACACACACGCGTGCTGTCATGCTGTCATGCACACTAATGAAAAGGAAGGGAATTGAGACGATGGTGCACGACAAACAGTTGTGTAATTGCTTTTGAGAAACGGCTCTTGTCGGAGGCTGTCATCGATTGGTCTTGCCGAGGACAACTCGTTTGCTCAGTGTGTGGGAGGAGGCCCGGGGCGGCAGTGATCATTACTGGACTGACTGTGGAATCAGTTTAGTAACTCAATACTGTGTGATGTTCCACTGTTGTGGGGAAGGAAGTTGTCATACTTGCAATACTTACACTTAATACTTACACTGAGCTGAGGAAACAAGAAAACAGGAGCTGTGGGTGTACAATAACCAGTAATAGCTAGTGTGAAATGAGAGTGATGGTTCAGGTTGATTATGCTGATGAATAGGCCAATAATTACAAAATTTCAATTAGAGAAGATGCTAAATACCTTGTGATAACTAATTTAAAAGGAAATTAAAATAATTGTTACTCCGAGCTGAGGTTGAAATATATGGTTGGGTATGTGATATATCAATTAACATGAATCTGTTGCATGTGGTAAATCAGAATATATCGCTCAAATCAATAACAAGCTGATTACATAAGCTGATTGCATGGTGTTAAATGGTCTATACTGTGTGATTTCCAGGTGTTAGTCTAACCCTTCTTGCTAACTGGCCCGCTGCTTGTGCTTCAGGTTTTAAAAGCAGCTCAGCGGGTGTCGTGCCGGCCTGAGTTGGTGCCATCATCCTCTGAGGTGGTTAAACCAAACTGTTATGAATGAACTGCCCAGGAGTGTGTAGTATACCTCCCTCCCCAGCAGATGGCCCCGCCTGCAAGTGCTTTGCTGGGGGGGCTTATCGATTTGGCATTTGAGAAATAGCATGCCATGTAACATTTTTGGAAGCTTCTGAAAATATTTATTGCTGGTGATGGTTTTTCCGCGGCCACCCGTTTGGTTTGCCTCCTATTTAATTAATGACCTCAATGCAAATTTGGGATAGCAAATGGTCCAAATGACTGGTGGATTTTGTGAATGGGGCACTTAGTGACTGAGGAATGACGTCAGTGCAAAGCCATATCCCTTATTAGTGTGCCAGGACTGAGGGGCGGCGTCCCATTGGCTCGCCGTAGCATCAGAGCCACGCCATTGGCTGACGGCAGATAATTAAACACCTACACAGTCAATGCACAAATCCAAGTGGTGGGATATATAGGCTGGTGCGTTGGCGCTGCATGCAACAGAATCAAGAGTTGTTCTTCAAGTTGAGAGAAAGTCAACTTATAGCGTTTTGCATAGAGATACATAGAGATATATTTTTTTTGCCTGGTGATTATCATTGAAGGTAAGTGGAGACTTTAAATGGAACTCACATGATGGGCATTGTATTGGGATGGCAGGTTGACTATAAATGTATGTGATACGCTCTTTGCATGTGTGTGTAATCAGTGGGATGTGGACGGGTCGCTGTGTTAGACCGCGGTGACGCGATGGTGTTGGTAATGGGATTGGAGTGTGGCCACAGGGGTCACCGGCATCACCAGCACCCCTTTACTGAGGGTCCACTCTGCTACTTGGAAGCCAAAGAGAGGGAGAGAGAGAGAGAGAGAGAGAGGTGCTTAGTGAAAGACTCAAAAGTGAGAGTTAGACAGAAGAAGAAAGACTTAGAGGGAATGGCGATGGAAGGAGAAAAAGAGAGAGAGGAGATGGACAGCAAAAGGGGAGCAGGAGAGATGGAGAACCTGCGGGTTTGAGAGTGTGTGTGTGTATGAGAGAGAAAGAGAGAGAGAGAGAGAGAGAGAGAGAGAGAGAGAGTGGTGGAAGCTCATTACACTAATGCACCGGTCCCCCAGGGAGTTGGCAAGCTTGGAGTCCCCCCTTTCTCCCCTCCTCTTCCAGCGCTAGCTAATGCTACATGCATTGAACCACAGACTAGGACCCCCCCCCCCTCCCCCAACTCCTACCCCCCCACCCCCAATCCCCAACCCTCCCTCCACCCCCCCACCCCACTCCCACCTCCAAGGCATGTCTTACTCGGAACTTGCAGCACAACGACATGAGCGAGAACTACCTGTCCTGTACTCTGGTCCTGGACTCGTCTTCTGCTTTGCAGAAGACGAGTGGGGGGATTGTTATGAGGCTGATGAGTTTTGAAGGGGAGTTGTGTGGAGATAAAAGCATGGATATCCAGCAGGAGACCAGAGCTAAGTAGTGGCAAGCTGAGGTGGGCGAGCTGAGCGAGGCAGAACTGTCCTCACCACCCCGGAAAAGTGACACAAAGCCATTCTGAAGCCACTTTCTTCAAAGCAGCACAGGAGGATCATTCGCTACGATATTGCGAGTTTATTTCCTAGACGTACGATGGCTTTTGCTTTGTAGACGAATGCATGTTTCAGGTGATGTAGCTGTTCTTGAGAGCGGCTCAGAACTTCTTTCGGCCGTGTGTGAATGTGAGTGGCAGCAGTCTTGTGTACATGGAGCTGATGCGGGGTGTCTTTCTTGCTGTGTAGGGGACCATGGTTATGTTGAAGATCTCTGCTTTCCTTGTTGCCTATGCCCTGGTCATTTGCCAGATGTACTGCTCACAAGCCGCCCCTGCCAGGTGAGACACTCAACTTTTACATTTTACATTTTAGGATTTTCAGCTGACACTTTTATCCACAGCAACTTGTCATGAGTGCAAAAGTAGAATGAACTTAAATTCATAAATCATCTGTATTGCAAGTAACCAGTAGTAAGGAGTGCAAGGGTGAAAGCCAAAGCACCCCAACAAAAGATGGAATTAATATTTCCATGTTGCTAAATGGGTAAAAAGGTAGATTTTGTTGTAATTGTAACAGCAAAGAAGCATTTTCAGTGCTACTAGAAGAGAAAGATATGGGAGCAGCAGTGTATGTGAGGAGCTGATTGATTCATTCATAGATACATCAGTCTACAGTCGACAGTAGTAACACCTCACATATCTATAATAGGACAGTGCATGTACACATAAAGTGTAAATATCATTGCTTAGGTTAATCAGAATAAATTATGATGTGATTTGATACTGGCTCAGCTCAGCTTTACAATATATCCCTTACATGTCATACTTTATTTTTTTCCCTTAGTTTAGCCGTTCAGCAAATCCCATTAACTTTAGTGTCCTAATCAATAGATAAAAGTTTCCAGATCCTCTTATTCATCTTTAATCCAATTGGATGAAAGTGCACTCAGGTTGAGTGTTAAACAGCGACTGTAATGGAAAGAAAAAAAGAAAAGAAAATGAATGAAAAACAAGTGTAATTTACTTTAGGGGGAGATAAATGAGATCTATATATTTATATAAAACCCCATTGAAGCCACTCCCAGCACTGTTCCCATGAAGCTATTGATTTTGTCATAAATCTGAAGCCGGTCACACGTCGGCCCTCTTTTAGATGGGGCACTCTCCGCAGATTGTTTCCCTGCGTTGGCCGGGGGCCCTCCAACTTAGACGTCATCGACCCTCTCGGAGTCGGTGACGTAGTGGCCAAACCCCCACCACCACCACCACCACCACCGCCCTCCTAAACCCCCACCCTACCGCTCCCTCACTCCACCAGCACCCTACCCCACCCCAACCCCCCCCCCCCTCACCCCCACCCTTTTAACTGCAGGTGATAATTCCAGCAGAGGACTTATGCTGATCTCAATGCATCCACCTCCTTCTCTCTCATACCCCCCCCCTCCCCTCCACCCCTCCACCCCTCCACCTCAGACCGGGTATAGAGTCTATGTCAGACCGAGTCACGCTCACGGACTACGAGGCGCGAAGGTTACTCAACGCCATCGTCAAGGAGTTTGTGCAGATGACAGCGGAGGAGCTGGAGCAGCAGGCGAACGAAGGAAATAGGTACAGACGACTCTCTTTTTTTCCCCTCTTGATTTTAACCTCTTTTTTTAACCAGTTTAACATTTCCTTCCTGCGCAGAGAACACCAGCGAAGGGTTTGACTGTGATAACTAATGTAGATGATGAAATAAAACCCCAAATAATATGGTGATACGGACAGCTCTCTTTAGGGGCCGCCGCACTGGACCTTGTGTGTCTTTTTAGGGACTGTATTCTTTAAGCTAACACCAAATGCCACCATTGAAGATGCGTCTTATTTTTTTAGCGCCCGGCTTGGGTTGAGTCAGACGTAGAGGTATGTGCTTGTCTACAGACCAAAAAAAAAAAAAAAAAAAAAGATGATTTCTCATTTCAAAGAAGAGATATTAATACACACAAAAAAAAAAAAAAAATTCTCTGTCATGACCCTGCTCCCGCATGGATGAGTTTGATTTTGACTTTGTTTGAATGGGCTACTATTTCGAGCCTGCCTGCCGGGGATGTTGCCTAACGGAACGAATAAGTGTGCATGATGTCAATTAGTGGAGTTGCATGACAGTGGAAAGCGACCGGTTTCTGTTTGTTCTGTGGGTGTAAAAGATACGACGAGAGGGGGGTGGGGGGGGGGTGGGGGAGGGGTGGTGTTTGGGGTTGGGGGTGGAGCATGGGGGATGACAGGTTCTTTGAATGGTCTGAAGGGAATAAGCATGATGCCGGGTGGGATGGGGGGGGGGGGATTTTTTGTTTGTTTGTTTGGTTGATACCTGTGTGACGGCACGAGAAAGAAATGCATGTGAGAGAAAGGGATGCTGCTGGAGAGAGAGAGAGAGAGAGGTGTACTAACATGTATGCATGAGAGAGAGAGACAGAGAGAACGAATGAGAGAGAGAGAGAGCGAGAGAGTGCTACTAGACCTGCATGTTTTCCCATGTCTATGAGCCTGTTTTCTGCATGTGTTTTGTCTGTCCCCTCCCCGACAGCATGGACAGACCCCTAACCAAGCGCTGCTCCAACCTCAGCACCTGTGTGCTGGGCAAACTGTCTCAGGAGCTGCACAAGTTGCAGACGTTCCCTCGCACGAACGTGGGAGCGGGAACGCCCGGCAAGAAGCGCAGTGCGCCTGAGAGCGACAGCTATGCAAGCTACGGGGAGACGTTTGACAGCATCTAACCCCTCTCTCCTTCCCTGCATCCTCTCCTCCTCTCCTCTCCTCTCCTCTCCTCTCCTCTCCTCTCCTTTCCTCTCCTCTCCTCTCCTCTCATCCCAGTTTCTTCCTTATCTATTTTTTTTGGATTGGCAAAGCCCCAGTGCATGTTGAGTTTGCCTGCTTGATTGCCAGTAGAAGAAAAGACCTTTAAGTGCAACCAACTTTTCAGTTTTTTCTCCTTTCCCCCTCTTTTTTGGCAGAGAATGATTTATCCCCGTCATTTCAGACAATCAGAATTAGTTCTCATATCTGTAATTCATTTTAGGGAGCCAGCCGAGACATTGTTGATTCATTTCTGTGTGCGTGCAACCGATCATTTGATGGCATTCCAAGCCCCTGAAATTTAAGAGTTGAGAGGGACCACGAAAGTAATATCTAACCATAATAAATGATCCACTCATGCGACACCATGTTTCTTGTTCAATAAACTTATTTTTCTACCAGGAAGCCTTAGCCCATTTTCATTCTTAGGGATACTTTAAAGCAGTCAGTGGGTTTTCATGGACCTGGCCCCTGTTGCCTTGTCCGCTCGTTGCCAGTATACAGTACGCTAATTTCCAAATATGGACATGAATAGTTTTTAGAGCATCTGATAGTAGCCTTGAAATTATCTCTGAAGCTCTCGTCGAGTCCCAAGGTAAGAAATATGACCAACTGCAGAAAATATATGATTAAACTGATATTTTAAGCTGCATGTTTGATTTGTAATATCACTCTGTGCATCCTATTTTCATGTATTTCTTGGCATATACACTGCCAGTCAAAAGTTTGGACACATTTTCCACATTTTAGAATAATAGTAAAGACATCAAAACTATGAAATAAAAAAATGGACTTATGCAGTGACCAAAAAAGTGTTAAATCAAAACTATCTTATATTTTAGATTCTTTAAAGTAGCCGCCCTTTGCCTTGATGGAAAGGCAAAGACTTTGGAATAAAATGTATACATAGGCATCAACTTCACTAGTTATAGTTGTCTAAAAACAAATTTCAAGCATTAAAGCATAAGCCTTTAGATCAAAATGGCTGAAAAGATAATGAAAAACATAGAACATCCAATCAGGTGTGTCCAAACTTTTAACTGGTACTGTACAAGTATTGCAGAGTAAAGTAAATGCTGATGAGGATGAACAGTGTTTTGCAGAGATGTTGTGTGTTTTGAGTGCGTCTGTGTACAGTAGACCTAGGTGTGGCAGTAGTTAAGGCTGTGCATAATGTGTGTGAATGCCATACCTGTGTGTGTGTGTGTGTGTGTGTGTGTGTGTGCCAGAGCTCGGCGTTAACCCCCTGTCTGCTCTCCTGAAGCAGCGTTACAGCACAGAAGCGAGCCTGCAACACGGCAACCTGCGTGACTCACCGCCTGGCGGACTTCCTCAGCCGGTCGGGGGGAATGGGCAACAGCAACTTCGTCCCCACCAACGTCGGCTCCAAGGCCTTCGGCAGGCGGAGGAGAAACGCCCAGATGTGAGCTTTCCCACAGCCTTCAGGGACACGGTGAATACTCTCTTCTTCTGCTCTGACTTCTGAATTCATGTGGTGGAATCATCATATGAAGAGTTTCATCCCAAAGTTAGATATCTTCCATTTGAAAGAGTGACAGCCAGTCCTGACAAAATGATTGACAGCAGAAAAATTAAAGCAAATTACTTTAAATTTGGGGGATAATAGGTAACTTGACTCCTGGGTTGACAAAATAACACCTTTACAGACTGAATCCTCTATATTGTACCTATATTTTATCAATAATTTATCAATATCTAGATATTGAATTCTGAACCCTTTATATACCCTATATAAACTATTTCTATGATGATATGTAATTCACTGTACATTATTATGAACATTAGTCAATATCATCCTTTTGTGTTATCTTTTGAATTTACATTTAATTTGTTAACCAATATTTGTCTTTCTTTCCTTCTTTCCTTCTTTCTTCCTTTCTTTCTCTGTCTCTGTCTTACAGAAGTTGAAACTCGACGCGATAACATCAGAAAATACCTGGGGAAAAACAAAACAATACAACAAAAACAAAAACAAGCAGAACATACTCATTGAACCGGCCCTTTATCCACTCTCTCACATTCTTACGGAAAGACGCCACAGGACTTCTCGTCCCATTTCCATCCTGTTAGTGAACCTTTTGCTTTTGGCAAATAAGAGAAAAAAAAAAAAAAAAAGCACTTTGGTTATGTACATGAACAAAATGAACTCCCGAAGAAAAAAAAAACAAACATCCTAATGATTCCTCTTTTTTATACATGAATTTCATTGAAAAATAAAATGAAAGCAGCAGTGGTTATCACTTTTTTTCCCCCCTCCTTTCACCTCCTTAGAGCACATTTGTCCCATGCGACCCCCCCCCCCCCCCCCCCCCCCCCCCCCATTTATGATCCATACATTTCTCCTACATTTCCCATGATTCCCTTTGGCTCATCCCTGTCCCCCCGAGGGTACCCTGTTTTGCTGTGTGCCAGAGGGACGCCATTAAAGATCAGCCTACCCAAGGCTCCCCCACAACGGCTGTTGTCTTGTGCCTTGATGTAGAACAATTTACATGAACATGATTGTACAGTTCTGTTTCGAGACGATAAAGAAGAACCGAGCGAGGACGAAGAGAACGAAGACAGATTAATATTGTAAACAATATTGTGAAAAACAAATTTCAGCAAGATTAAAATGTATTTTAGATACACTCGGGTTTGGGGTACTTGTGTTGTTCTTCAAAAGGTTTGAAAGAATTTAGGTGCAGAAAGGTTGTTGATTGAGAGGTTGATTGTATTAGAGGATAAAAGAGGGGTATATTCTTAATATAATATTCTAGCATAATATATTATGGTTTGTATATTATTCAATCATATCCATAAATCATATCCAATGGCATAAGTGCAGCCTCACTGGAATAGAGTGATTTGTAATTCATGCTATGTGCTGCAGTTACTGGGTAAACACTGAAGAAACATTTGACAACATTTCCCATTTTTTGATACACACTCTCACATACTGACATTATGACTCATTGGAAACTAGAGGATCTATAATTTCGCAAAACCAAACCAAAACCACAGTCATGCACTGCACCGACCGTCATTTTCCCCAGTTTGGGTTATTGTGTATGGAGCGACAATCCAGGTGTAAACACTGTGAAAGTCTATACCATTCAACAGCATCGGTTACGTTGGCAGTTTTTCCAGATTGGCATGGATATATAAACTCATCACTGATACAAGAAACCTGAGACAAAAAAGCTGCATGGGTTATTGCTCAATAAAAGGCAGCCACACCTGCAGTCAGACTCTGCTTGTTCTTCCGCAGCTCCAGGGGACGAAAATGTCTGCTACTTCATTTCAATCAGACACTGTTTGTAGTAATATTCACATAAAGCATAATCAGAAGGAGAATCACTTTATTCGCCGAGTTCAAACATGGTACAGGAATTTGTCTTTGTGCAGAGACATGGACAGCTTTCAGAGTTTCATAGCACACACTGACACATCATGCACTGCTCTTGTTTGCATTTAAACTCTTCAAAAAATATCCAGAGGATCTCTCATTTCATTTCAGACAGTTTACAGTAACATTCACATAAAGCATAATGAGCGGTTGTTGCTTGCAAGGCTAGATTCATATTCTTCAGGCTGTCTTTGTACACAGTGTTACCCCAGTTATGACTGACACATTGATTTAATTTTAATTGTCAAATATTATGACTTTTATCAAGTTGGATCTATAAGTATCTACCCAAACGATATGCTGGGTGAGTGAACTTTTTTGGGGTTCTCTTGCTTTTACAGCAGCGTTCCAATAGGTGGCAATATAATTGTCTTTACAAAAGTTGCAGGGGCACACTGCAAAGTTCTCCACAGTCTGACTCAAATGACAAAACATACAGTTTCTTGTTGATAACTCATGAACTGTTGGTCACCGGTTCATTCAAGCTCCTCCAGAACCTGCAGTGTTCCTGTTCAGCAGGCCCGGCTCACTGAGACTGGCTGAACTAATAGAGATTTAGGTTTAGTTTATTTGCACAAATGATAAAATCAGTGGAAAGAATCGAAATACAAGCTGAGCAAAGAAAACCCGTGGGGTTTATATAAGCATCTCAACTGTAAAAAAAGGAAAATAAAGGAAGGAAAGGAAAGAAAAAGAAAAATCAAGGAAAAGAAAATCAAGACAACAATGACACAAGTGCCAAAGTAATGACAAATTATGAAATCACATGTTGCTACTTTATGACTTTTAAATGACGTCATTTTTAGGGCACCATGGACAGGAATGAGGTGTAAAAGAAACAACCTATTGAAAACTACTATAGGTGAATCATGAATGGAGCACATGCACCAGTTAATAATAGAGACCTGTGGTTTTGAATGATAGTTAATGGGAAGTGGTAATTTGCCTTTGTGAAAGTGATTTTTTTTTTTTACAACCAAATCATGCAGGCCCACACAACAGTCAGCTCCTAGGAGTCCATGACTCACAAAGGTTACCCCCTGCTACATGAAATGCCTCATACGAACAAACTGAGTCAAAAGATGTGTTCTTTTCTCTGAACAAACTTCAAATGTTGTAACCTCACATCCCAGACCAGCTGGGGAAATCTTGGCGGGAAAAGAGGTTCAGAAACATTCCCCTCCCTTTAAAAACTACCATTGAGGAGCCTTTGAGCAAGGCACTTCACCATCATCTGCTCCTGTGGCCATCAGTGGAAGAAGCTCTGTGTGGAGCTCAGTGTGTGATTGTGAACAGGTCCTTGCTGAAGAACATTATGTCAGTCAATAATCATTGGATAAAGGTTACAAAGAAAAGCACAAAAAAGTAAAAGTGAACATTACATCACTGGTGAATATGAACATGAATAATAAGTCTGCAGTTGTCTCAGTACTCATTTTCTGTTATATCTTTAGAGAAATCTGCCTTTAACTAAGGATAAAACTGAGAAAATAAAATTTGCATTGCTTTGGAAAGAGAATCTCACCATAATGTCTCATGAACTGGAGCAGGTGACTATCACACAAATACATAATAACACCATTGTCATTTTCCAGACAGTGATATATCAACCTGATCAAAATGTTAGGTATAATAAGCTAAATGAAAGAAAACAAACACAAAGCAATGTAAATATGGATGGTTAAACTGTGTTTTTTTTCCTTATTATTTTAAGTACTGTATCTGTTGAACAGAGAGAAATAAAACAGAAGGATTAGTTCAAGGGAGGATGAAAAAGCCGATCAGTTTAGGATGACAAATATGGGCTGTAAGTTTGGAAGTTGAAGGGGTAATGAGCCCATCCAATAAGGGTGAAATTGAAAAACAGGATACAGTTTATCCTATTTGGTTGCATGGATGAATGCCAAGTGTGCACCGGAGCAAATACAGGATATTTGCCGCGATGCGCATCACACCCATATGCACAAGCACACAAGAGATGTCAGAACTTAAAAAAAGACGTTCTTTTGATAAAACAGTCTCACTTGGTTTATATGTATTACAAACAATAATGTGATACAAAGCAGCAAAGAACAACACCACACATGCCGTTTCCACACTAGACACTCACAGCAATGAATGATTTGTGATAAAGCCAACTGTTCAACTGTATGATTTATTAATTTCCCCGATGAAAGAATATGTATGACTAATATATGAACTTATGCTATTGGAGTATAAACAGAAAGGGGGATTTGCGCTCCATTCCCCCTCAAGCCCTACAACCCTCATCTGTCATTTGTTTTTACAGTCTTTCCACTCATGCACTCTCTCTCTCTCTCTCTCTCTCTCTCTCTCTCTTTCTCCCTCTTTCTCTCTGTCTCTGTCTGTCTGGGAGAGAATCAGCGCTGAAGTCGGAGCCATGCTGGAATCCGCACGGAAACTTTTCCTGGATGACTGGGGAGGAAAAAAGAAAACCCCTCTCCATATTCTGATAATTGAGGGGGACGGGAGGTTGAGGGCTGATTCGGGGTGGGTTCTAAGCATCTTTCTCAGCAATCTAACAATCCCACTATGCCAATGAGAAAAGCAGTCCTAATAGCACACAGCTGCTTTTCATGGGGCCCTTCCAGTTGGAAATTAGATGGTTCGTATAAGAAAGACAGAGAAGCAAACCCCTCTATCCAAAGTGAAGGATTGCCCCTATTCCAGTTCCCAGAAACTTACACCGCAAACCCAACTCTTGTTTCAAAACCATTGGCTTTGGAAGCTGCTTCCTTTTAATGTATTAAATAATGGGGTCTATCGGAGGATTACCTTCACACACAGCAATGTGCTTCTCTGACACATTCAGCGCGACTGAGCACTCTCCTGTTGCGCTTGCCAGGAAATTAGGTAAAATTTGTGAGGAAATTAGCTGTTTACACTCAGGTTTAAGTGAAAGCTAATATTTATTGACTCTGTACAATGTAGCAGGCCCTTATGAGCGCACGGGAGTGTGTGTGGAGCTGCCCCCCCTTCAGATAATCACATGGTAATTATTCACTCAAGAATACGCAGCGATATTAACTGCAGCAAACCCCGGACCAGCTGAGTCTCACTGGTAATGGGAACCAGCCGAGTGCCGTTTATATTTTGATTTTCCTTCCTCATTTTTAAAGCTCCCAATTTTTCCAGAAGGTAGTCATTTCCAAGGCTGACGTGAAACCAGACACCCAGGAGAACTGGTGGTTGAGGTCCAGAAACAACACGAGGCCGGCCCGACATCCTCTCACCTTCCCCAAACCCCCTTCCCCTCTTCTGTGACTGTTCCTGGGAAGGTAAACACCCTTTCACCGTGTCAGAAATGGGATTTCATTCTGCTGCCACGGCAGTTCCTTCGTCTGGCTCTCTTTCCCCTCCCTCCCTCTCTTTCTTCTCCTCCGTTCTCCCCTCCCTCCCTTTGCTGCCACATCTGGATCCCAGCTCCTCATTTATTTATGTGGTCTGTTTTGTTTTTTTGTTTTTTTCAACGGCTTTTTAAAAGTCCTTTACCTTGACTTGTTGGCAGTTTCTCTCCATCTGATGAGGCCTGCAATTACATCTCGCCATAACTGGTCACTCTGCAATTACATGCTGCACCACAGAATCCCTCCCCCCCTCCTCCTCTGAAAACTTGTAGCGCCACTGCTCATATGGCAGACCGAAATAGAATAGTTTCATGTCTGTTTGGATGGCGGCCCAGCTGAAACTATGCTCCGCCGCTTGACTGACAGTGGGATGTGGGCTTTTTCTCCTCAAGAAAAACTTAAAGGCCAGTCACGTTAAGACTTTGAGCAGTCCTACTCCAGCAGGCTCCAGTGGTGGCTGCACCAGTTAGGCTCTGAGGAGAGAGACAGAGACAGAGCGAGACAGAGAGACTAAGAGAGAAAGAGTGGGAGAGAGAGAGAGGCAGTGGACAGAGATAGAGGAGGACAAGAACCACGAGACACAACAATGAATCCCCCCGGGAACACTTAACCTTTAAGGCGCTGAGCTAGAAAACGGGTAAGTCCGGCAAACACTCTAATCTCCACTCCTGGGAATGGTAAAAGGATGGTATGAGGACTTTTGAGGCTTGTGACTAACTTCTAAGTAAATTCAGAGATGATTTACGCTTAGTTTAGTGGTGCAACTTCTCAACAAAATGCTTGTCTTAATCACAAACTTCTCAGGTAATAGAGGACATCCTTGTCATTTCCTCAAAACATCTTTGACGACAGTACAGTTGTCCACTTGGTTGCTCACAGCTTCAGGGACTATAACACTCATTACAATAGTGTCTTTTCCCACTGGCAGTGCTGTCGTCACATTCGCAAGGTGCTTGCAATGGGAAGCTCCTGCATTTAAAGGGCAATGATCTAAGTGATGTGAAGGCCCTTTTTCTCATGAAAGATAAAGGGTTTATCTTTTTTTTTTCTGACCAGTGGACACGTGCTTTTATTATCAAAGAAATGTGGAGTGAGGAGATTCTTTAACTGTGTCAAGTGGATTCTGGAAGTTTCTGATTTAAAAGGGCACATGGACACCTGGACTCTCATGAAACGTAAAGGTTATATGAACACCTCTGGACTCTAATAGACAGGTCTTTTTTGGATTCAAGTGATATCTCACTTTTCTTTTTTCTATTTTACAGTATTATCCTTGCCAAATCGTGCAGAAACATGAGAAAAACCTGACAAATGCCAAGTCATATCGACTGTATATCATTTTAAGGTCATACAGAGTTCAGTTGATCCCTATGGCAATCACAGTAATGGATTGTATGCAATGGGATTACAGTAATCAGATTACAAAAATGGCTTTTGTAATCTGTTACAGTTACTGATGAAAACAGAATAATCAGAATACAGATACTTATGAAAAAAGATTGTTTAAAAGGAACACGTTTAACGAGAAAAGGACATTTAAATTTTGAGATTACAGAAACTAATATAATCTCACACATCCTATTACTGCCATGCAGCCAGGCCAGTGGAAATCATTTCAAGAATTAAGAAGCATTGACCATAGTTGTAGATTGTTATAAGCGATGAACACAAAATATCCAAATTATGTCTTTTAAATTGGAATAAATTGTTTGCGTTGATTGTGGACGTAATGTAATCCAAAAGTAACTAGAAGTGTTTTTATTGCATTACTGGTGTCATGTGTTCCAGTGGAACATTACATCACTGATTGCAATTGTAAGCATCTAATCAGCAATCACAGTCATGTAAGGCCTTTACAATTAAAGCAGAGTGCCAGGAGCGTTTGTGCATGATTATCTTTCATCAATGCCACTTGACATGTGTTCTTCATCTTTTCTCCCTTTCTAGTACTTTGTGCTGTATTGCTGACCGTTGCACTTGTTGCACTCTCTTTTGTATTTACGTCTAAAACAACTCCTGTAATTTTTGCAGTTTTTAGCATGCTACCTCCCTTGCACTCGTTCTTTAAACTGACTTTTATACTTATTGAAAGTTGCGTCAGTGAATTCATTCGCATCTACGGGACTGCTAAATGTCAACACTCGTTGCTTCAACCGCTCGGTGTTCTCACATAGAAAATAGTTTATGTTTTTGTCCTGAGTCATGCCACAGCTGAGCGCCATAGTGGCTGTAGCTGGTCGGAGTACGCTCATCTGGTTTGTTTGGGAGTGGTGGAAGCTGAGATTGTGATGCTGTGGAAAACAACAAAGATTACAGTGAGGCTGGCTGTAATGACGAGGACGCTGCTACCACATGTCTTTACTACAGGCTCGCGTGTGTGTGTGATGTGGTGGTGGTGGTGGAAGGTAGGAGTGTGTGCACGTGTGTGTGTGAGAGAGACAGATGGACATACAGAAAGAGAGAGATGTATCATTATGTTGGAGCATTTGCGTATGAACTGTGTGTGCGTGTAAGAGTCTCTGAGTTTGTGTATATGTATATGTGTGTACAGTATGTGTGTGTGTGCATGTGTGTGGTTGTATGATGCGAATGTATGAGTGTCCAAACAGATATCTGATTATGCCTGGGTGTAATCTATCATTTCACATTTCTTCTTTTTTGCTACTCTGAGGACTTGGACAAAGTGGGACCAGGAAGTAGTAAAAAACACAGGAACTACAGAGGAAGTAGTTGAAACATCTTCAGCTCCTTGTTCTGCTCCACAGTATTTGGCCCAGCTTACCTCTTACACACTTACATAGTCTACTGGATACTGGTCACTTCAACAAGTTTTTCACCCTGACTCCCCCCACTTCTGTTTAGTTTAGCTCTTGAAAAACCTTGGTAGAGTGAAGTGAGGCTGTGTGTAAGCGTGTTGGCTACCTTTTTTTTTGCACATTCCCAACAGTGCTGACTGCTGAGAGCATGTTTTTCCCACGGTGCAAGACGTATCAGGAGCCAAATTCAGGTCAGTCAGCGATCAGTCAGTCAGTCATGAGATACTTAAACACCAAACAGCGCTCTCTCACCTCGTATTGAGTGATGCTTGCCCGCCCGGTGTTACAGTCTCGCTAATGTGTGTAAGCTTTGCAACTGCCATGACTAATCTATGCATGACAAAAAATATGATGAAGTTGCTATCCTGATTATTCCAGGACTGTATATCTTAAACTGCAGCAACAGTTGATGCTGCACACCTAGCTAGGTGCTGTTGAACTGTACAGCATCTGTACGCCTTGTGTTCAGAGCAGCAGTTGCTAGAGGTGAAAAACATTTCACAACTTTCAACAAAAGAGCACTATGCTATGTTATGCAATGAGTTTTTACTGGTCTTTTAGCAACAACACATGACCATGACCCTCCTGCAAACATCTGTTTAGCACTTGTAGGTAATAAGACATGCTCGGTCGACACAAGCTAACTCCTGAGCCACATTGGCAGTTTCTGCCTTGTGTTCTCCTCTGGCCTGCCTGGTGAGCAGCTGGGCAGGGGCGTGGCGCGGTTAGCAAGAACCACACATGTAGGTGTGGCCCCGACTGTGCTGTCACACTGTTTAATTAGGTTCTCTCCACGGGCGGGGTAATTCAGGGGTTTCCGCTGTAAAAAAGCTCATCTCTTCAGTCACACCCCCTACAGCCTTTGTCTTGAGCCATCAAGAAAGTGCTTCGACGGACCAGCACAGTCGAGCAGGGACTATCATGGAGGGCGTGACTGAACTTTGTGACCACAGCTAAAGTTGGAAACATGAAGCTTGACTTGGCTCCTCTCATGCCTGGCTGAGCCACAAGCATTGTGTGTCGTACACTCTGTACTCTGGTCACAGTGAGTCAGCTTTATGCTATACATTAGGACTCATAGAAGAGGGAATTAGTTGAACCAATCCAGTAGGCTATATTTGATCCCATAGTAGTAGGTTGATTAGCAACGAATATAGAAGCTGATAATAGGTTGACTGACATTCAGGGATAAGGGGGCTAAGGTCCAGCACCTACTTGGAGTTGAACCTGGCAAGTGTCCATCATTCTCCAGTAATAGCTTCCTTCTTCAGAGTGAGGTAGTTTCTTTCTTTGTCTGTTGCTGTTTTTCCATCCCTCCTGTCTGTGTCTGTGTGGCCTAGCTGGAGTCAGGGCTAGGTCAGTTTTGATTCTCCTCCCACTGGTCTGCTGTTCCCTAAGAGCGATTTCTCACACAGCTCAGCCTGCTCTCTGACTATTTCAATCCAAATGCCCGCTAACTGTGTTTTCCTCAGGGAAAACAACAGTGTTATTGTTTTTGAGTTAATGTTTTTTAATCATTTCTCCTGTATTTCAAATGTACTTACACTGTTGTTCAGTGAATAGAAAGATATAGTTCAATATCAGTAACAATTATATAGAGACAACTGCAAACACAAGTGTCTTATTGGGGTGTTAAGTTGCAGCAATAGTAGCCTAAAGGCAAAGGGTCTTGTTACTGGGAGGCTGCTGGTTTGATTCGCTGGATCAACAGGAACATTTGGGAATGAACAACACTTCTTGCTCTCCCCTCTTTCAACATCTACCATTGCAGGTCCCCTTGGGCAAAACTGGTTGTACTGGGCAGCTCCCAACTGTAATTGTGTGTAACTGTATCAGTGTAAAGCAGAACGGTGCTAAAAAAGAACACATGTGCTCAGCAAAACCCTTTCCTCGATAAAACAAATAATATTATAATAACTCGACACCAGTCTTTCATGGATAGTTCCATCATTGGGTGTTTGGCTGCTGGTGGGAGATGGTCATATTTTTGATAACTCTCTTTTTTCTCTTTTCCCAGATAAATAGCATGTGACTCAGCATTGGATGGGGATACAGCATTCATGTTTCTGTCAAAGCAATACCACTGTGTGTCTAAGTTCTTCCCCTTTATGCCTGTGGAAAGAGATACATGATGTTTCAAAATATGTGTATTGAAGGAAACCCTGCCAGATCATAGTAGTAATCCATATGACAACAAATGTTTATGTGTAATGAAAAACAGAGGTGCAGTGATGGCCAAAAACTGACAGTTATTTACATTAAATAGGAAGTGCCACTCTCAAACTCAAACTCTGAAAAGTATAAGTCCAGTATAAGTCCATCAAATAACAATGTTTGTAGCCAAACCCTACCAAATTACAAATGAAGAAAAGCAGGGTGGTGCTAAGCAGGTTGGTGGCACAGAAATTAATCTCACTATTTACAGTTTAGGCACCTTGCCAGTTTGAAGAGAGATGGATATCCTGAATAAAAGCTGCACCAGGCTTACGTGAGAATACACCATCTTATAAGCCTAAATCACAAGAGAGCGTCCCATCTTCCCTATTGAGACGCCATAGATTTGCCATAATTGCCCCAATGAAATTCTGGTTTTAGGTATGCACACTGGCAGGAAATCTCCAGCCACAGGAAAATCAAAACTTTAGAGTGAAATCCAAACTATCTCCTAAACAGCAGCCCAGAGAAAGCTGGACTCATCAACATTAGATCTTTTGCCTCTCTCATCCCTTTGGTTTCCTTTAGTATAAAGCATCACAGACCGGCCGGCTTGGTAAACATGATCCTGCTGTGTGCAGTTTACTGGCGTTACATGATTTCTCAGTATTGAAGTTCAAACAGTTTTCAACCAGTTACTTCTTGGTGCCATTTGGAGCCGCCAATGTGCGATCTTGCTTAGTGCAGCTTTAAGTGAAACAACAGACACATAAACATAAACAAACCAGAAAACAGACTCTTGGGTCCTTTCCAGCACTGCAGAGCCATCGACAGCAGAGATGCAAGCCAGGCCATTCTGTGACAAATTTAGAAAATTCCAGGCTGCATCGCTATAGCAACATCAGTGGCTCTGGCGGCTAGCTCTTAGTTGCTGACCTTTGACCTTGGTGGAGGAGAGACAACATCATCCTCAGCATGGAGCCTGCAGCCTGTCTCTAACACTCATCAAAGACTCAGCTGGTGTGACTTGCTAACCAGCTACCATCCAAGGAAGTTATCTGAAAGCCTATTAAAACCAGTTGTAAACGAATTATGGGCGCTAAAAACTGCTGCTATTTTTTTTTCTAATCTTTATTTATCAAGGGAATGATAACTAATAATGATAAATATTGAGCACAAATTATTGAGCACTTTCTCAGCCACACTTCCCATTCGTACAGTTACTCACACACTGGGCACTATAGACTGTAAAAAAAGACGTAGTGAGTGTGACGTCACCCATTGGCTTATCAGATTGGGTTTACCGTCGCTGCCATGTTGACATTTTTTGGCGCCAGAGCAGCCAAAGCGAGGCAAAGGGTGGAGTTTGGGTCGTCTGCAGTGCCGCAACACCGCCTGCTATTGGCCTGTAATCGGCGACCTGTCAATCACTGGACAGGCAACCTGTCAATCACTAGGAAAACAACCCCGTTTTATATCCGTTATATCCCATTAATGACACAATTATTTTGAAAATCAGCATAAGGACACACATTAGAAGAAGTGAAATTAACTACTGAGACCATAACCTCTTGTCAAAAAAATGTATTGACTTTATAATTTTAGTGAGAAGTTGGGTTGTGGTCCCATTGACTTGCATGGAGTTTGCACCACCCATGGAGTTACTGTGTTCGCTACATCAGCTGCACTGGAGCAGATAAGGGTTTAAGCACCTTGCCTGAGGGCACCTAGGCAGTAGTTGTTGAGATAGGGGAGTGTAAGTCATTCTCTTTCTCTTATCACATTTTCCCAGCTTGGGGATTTGAACCAGGAAACCTTACAGTCACAAGCCCACTTTTAATGGTTTTAGTAGTTATTATGGTAGATACTAACAAGCTGGTGCCCAAACCAGCTCCATCGGCGGTTAGATCCATGAAAATACGTTTGTCTCACTTTAATCTTTCTTACATCAGAAGATGTGGATGCTGCACGTGCGTCACGTGTACGTCTTTGAAGCTGCTTTATTGTGGGAATGGTGACTGTTGACACATCACTGAGAGATAGTGTTCATGACTCAGTCGAGGCTCTCTTCAAAGTGGGGACTCAATTAAGAGAGTGCAGGTATAAATTTTTGCGTAGGTGGGCCCAATATGGCAGCCACTCTGGGGCCCAAGGCTGGGAGATAAATCAATATCAGACTGGTTGAATTAGAGCCTCGGCGTGGAGCTTCTCTTTCTTCGACCTCTTTTTCTTCACTCTCCATCTTTCTCTCTCTCCTTTTCTACCCATTTCCATCTACTAATTGGAGGAAGGCCGTGGCTTACTGGGCTTCAGTCCGTTTGTCTGTCTTTTCTATGATTGCCATCTACTGTATTTGCTTTGTGGCCCTTGTTATGGTTCACTGGGGAGATCGAGAGAGGAAATGGAGGCTCCAGTACTTCTGAGCTTTGTTTGCTGTGTTATTCACAGAAGATAGAAAGGTCATAACTCGCTCCTCTTTGAGAAAAAGTACCTTGGGGAATCGTGAGGAGTAACTACTCCTTCACTCGAGTGGTGTCACTTTCTGTTTGGGTAACCCCCACGCCCTCGCTACTGCTGTCAGCACATGGCTCATACTGCTTCGTACAGCAGCGATAGCAATTCAGAGGAGGCATTGGAAAATATAATTCCAAAATTATATCCATCTTACCTGAAGTTCATCGATCAATTTCCAAAACTACAAGTGATTATACCCTCTAAAATGTTAATATTCTGTACAGAGGTCTTAAAGCAGCAATCATTTTGTCAGAGTAGGTGTGAATTTTTTTAAATGATGGATATCTCATTTTATAATGACACTCCCTGGGACTATTCTGTGTATATATCAAATGAGACATGGCAGACTGTGCTCCAGACCTAATTACACAGAAAACTCTCACACGTGTTTACTTTGTATGCCCAAAGTGGAAAAAATAGCACAGAAATTGCTTTTGAAGTGCCATGTGTGTGCTCCACGGTCCCATGTGGAGGTTTTCTTGCATACCTCGCGATTTTCGCAGCCGATATTTACTTATCACATTGACCCCATGTGTGTCCCATTTACCGTGTGCCTTTGGTTCTGTGGTGCAATAACACTCAGAGGAAAACACCTCGAAAATTCCACCCTGCCCTGAAGTAGCGCCTGTGTTTCTTGGCTTAGATCTGGGCATTGGACCTATCCTCCACCCCTGCTCTCATGACTCTTACTCTCTCTCTCTCTCTCTTAAACCCACACACACACGCACCCGACCCACCTAATTTACCCCCTCCTCCTAATGTCAAACAGCTGTAGAGTTGAACGCTGCCGTTACGTCCTCCTTCCCCTCCCTGTCTGCCCTCTTTTTTCTCAATCGTTTTGCGTGCGGCCCCTAATGTCAGGTCAGCTCCACTGAAGAGCCCAAATGCGGCGTCCAAACCCAGTATCCATCCGGGGGTATATTTATGGTCGGGGCATTGGATATGAGGTCAGTAATTCACATCGTAGGTGCCCGTGGGCGGAGATGGATAGACGGACAGCTGGCTATAAATTCTGCTTATGGATTGTGCTTGACTCCCGTGTTTTGTAGTCGCCTGGTCTCTCTGACATGTAAGGCAGTAACTGGGCCAATGCCATTTCCAAGGCACTCCATCTAACTGAAGGAGCCGGGTGACATAAATGCCAGTGAGGTCATTCCCTGCGTGATTGACAGGAGAAGATCAGGAGAATGATGCTGAGGGTTGAAAGCTCCCGCTGCTGTCGGGAATTCGCTTCAAAGAATTGTTTTGGCTACATGCCTGTGGTCCGGCCTGGAAGCTGATGAGACCCATTTCTCGAGAATTCCTCACTAACTTTAAACTTTTGGCCACAATATATAAGAGAATGCTGGAAAAGCATTGATCTTACTGTGTGCTTAGGTATATCTTATATGTAGTATGAAAGTGCTGTTATATCCTGAGTGTGTTTCAGTCTGGAGATCATTTATTTGCACATATAAAAATGGTAAAACACACAAAAAAAAGACAGATTGTGCAGGTGTTAAAAACAACAAAGGGATTATAAAAACAGCTAACCAAAAATGCCACTGGAAGTGTAATTTTACCAGTGGCGAAGATCAATATAGTCATGATACGCATCTGAGCTTTTTAATGATCAATCGCCCCTTACCAACAACCATGTGTTAGATAATATTGACAGCTGCTGTTACAATGAATGCACCTTTATAGACCCGTATAACAATAAAGAAAACAAAAATTCCCACCCTCCTCCCAAATGACTCAAATAGTGTTTTCACAGAGCTTCATTCAGGGAAGCTGAGCTCCGCCTGGCTCTTCTCTTGCTTTACTTTCTAACCTTTAATTGTCCAGAGAAGAGTTTTGTTGAGCATGCCAGCTCTTTTTCAGCATCACCTTGCTACATCTGCAGCTGGGAGCTGCCCAGTCCAACTATAGTCTTCTGTTGGCAGCTGAGCAGCTCCACTGGAGCAAATGGGGGTTAAGTGCCTTGCTCAAAGGTTCTTTGATGCTAGTTGCTGAGGGAGGGGAAAGGGTCCCTCATTCTCTTTCCCTGCCCAAATTTCCCTAGCAGGATGATCCAGCAGCCTTCTGATCACAAGCCCTGTTTGTTTAAACCTTAGATGTTGCATTCAGGGACACTGAGCTCTCTTGTAATTCACACGCTCTTCATGTTCTCTTCCAGCTTCTTCCAACTCATGCTGATCTTTTTACAGTTTAGTCTGACTCAGCTAATGTTTTCATAAGGGAATAATAATGAATTGTACTTTTGTTTTCGGAGCTGGCGGACGGTCAGCAATGATTGGGTTTCCCCCATTCCTTCGCCATGCCGACTACATCTTAGCCAATCACACTGTGTCCGAGGTGGTTGTAGCAGGGATTAGTTATACATGACAACACCCATCAACCCTGTTGTTTTGAACACCACACTGGATTGTAATTGACTGATAAAATACAAACACTCTCTGGATTTTGAATCCCACTTGGCTCAACGTCAGCCACGCCTTTTTTTTCTTTTACTGGCATTGCACTAAAACTAAGAGAGACAAAGTGCAGAGAAAGTTATACGAGGCTAAACAGAATCTAACTTAGCGTAAACTAGCATTAAATGTCCTTGCAGCCTGCTGTGTGTAAAGTGTGGAGTGCTGCAGGCTGATGACAGACTACTTTGTTAGCAACATGTGTCAAGTTGCTCTGACTGATTATAGTGATATACCCTACTTTTACCTGACCACGCCGTAAGCCTGTCTCCAATTATGTCAGCATGACTCCCTATTAGCCATGTGGTGTGTGAGTGTCTCTGTGTGTGTGTGTGTGTGTGTGTGTGGTGCCTCTCTACAGGCCTTGCTCATTCATTATTAAGCAGCTCCTGATGTTTTGCTGGCCGTCACTGCTCCGGTGTCAGGTACCCGTACGATCCCCTTCACTGGACCAAACACTGTGCCAGGATCCAGTTCCAGTCTCTTTGGCCTGCTCCCACTGCTGCTCAGCTCCACTCCAGGCCTTTTGTTAGCGGTGGATGTTGGCTCTTCCACTGGCTTCTTTCTCCCTGTTATTTATTCGGGCGGCTGTCGATGGAAGAGGGGAATCTTAAAATGCATTTGGATATTTCTCTTGGCGTGGCGTTCAGCCTCTTTCAGCTCTCAGGAGGTATGGTGCTGCTATCATCTGGTTTTTTTTTTTTTTTTTCATAGTCATGGAAAAGGAGAATTATGGCTATTTTTATGGCTGACAATAAAGTACCAAGATGACAGTGTGTTCACTTTAGCAGACTTGTGGTGAAGCAATATAGTTATTTATGAAGCTGAGCTTGATTTTTTGGGGAAAAAAAGGTGTCCTCAGCTGCTTTGGTGTCGGCGGAATGAGATTTCAGACCGGGCTGAGGGGATTACTGTTGCCTTGAAGTGTAGCTGATATCAATTGTAGTGATCTGTCCATGTTTATTAGCGTGACATTTCACAGTGTAGCTGACCTCAGAGCACACTTGGGGTTTACAGGCCTCTGTGTGTGTGTGTTTGTGTGTGTGTGTGTGCAACCTGACCCCATCTGATCTCATCCCCACTTACATAAGGGACGCAGGTTGCCATAGAGACCTCATGAGGACGGGCAGAGCGTTTAACTTCCATATTATGATGCCTAAGGAAAGAATGCTCAGAGACCCAAATAGATTGCATGGTTTTTGGCCTTACAAGGAAGTCCTCTTATTTAGTCCAGTCCTTCCCTAACTGGAGTTATGAGTCTTCATCTCCCAAACTGGTGCCTGCGACGGCTCCAGAGGGCAATTATGGCATGTTAGAGAAAACCAAAACTGGCCTAATTTCCAGCTAACTTTATTATAGAGAGGTTTTACAGTAGGCTGTTCTAAGAATATGTGTGTGTGTGTGTGTCTGTCTGTGTTGCTAAAGTTGGAAATAGCATTATCCTGCATGCGTGTCCACTGTAGCGGTGGTGTTGAGACCATTAAAGTGTAAAATCTCTGCTTGGCTGATTGCTGCTTGAAAAAGTAAGAAAACTTTTGCCTTAACAGACTCCAAAAGGAAAGAGAAAGCAAAGTGAAGCGTTCCTGCTTGAGTCTCGAGGCCGTGTTGACGAGGCAGTGGAAATCCTGGGTAACAACGGATAGATATGAGTGACAGAAGTAGAATAGAGTAAAAGTGTGAAGGTTCAGCTGTCAGGTATACTGTAGTTAAAATGGAGCCCTTCACATGTCAAGGTGACACGTGCGGAGTGATTTCCCTCTCCCTCCTTCTCCATAATGGGTCATTTAAGTCAGAAAGAAGCCCGTATCCTTTCCAAACTGACATTCTAATACTTTCTTGAACGTCCCCACTTTCCACCATTTTTAACTTTCTCATACTTTCATCTCACAAAGCTTTCGGTAGTAGAACTTCTCCAGCCCTGTGCCATCCTCAGGATAACTTTTTCCCTTTCATTGACACTTTTCAGTCTTTCATACTCCATTGTTCCTGTGTTATTTCTGTTGTCATTGCCTTAATATCTTCTTTCTCTTGCCTTGCTTTCTCGGTGATGTCCCCTCCCCCCCCTGCTGTAGTGACACCCTCATCTCCAGTGGCCATTTCCACTTTTGGCTAGCCTGCTTTTGTTTTGTTTTCAAAAGTATATGTCACTCTGTTGGTTGGTCCCAAAAAAAACAACTTTACTGCTCACGTGCCATTGCAGTACACAGCTATAAAGACTCCATGAGCCTCCTGCATCGCTTTGACTTTGGTGAAGCAGGTTTGTCACAGCAGAGATCCCAGTACAGGTTCTAATCCCCAACTGAGTCAATTTAGTGCCAGACTGGTCACAGTTTATCACTAATTACATGTTTGTCGTAGAAAAAACCCTGTCTCAACCACATCTTCTTCCAATGTAAACTGCAGGTCACGTGACTCGCACATTGTTTCCACAATGACTAGAAGCAGTAGCAGTCACTATCAGCAAAGAGGACTTAGGTACTAGTGGTGGGAAAACCTCTGTTAAATAAATCAATTGTTTTGGACTGTCTGACAGTAGTGAATTGATTCAGGACCGCTCAGTTTCATAGCCTGCAGCATTTCAGGATACAATTACTTCAAATACTTCAATTCAGTTCCGCTGGCGGACAGATTCGGCTTGTTTGCTTTAAAGTATGATTCAAATAAACGATTCACGATTCACTTCGATAACAAGATTATTCGAGATGGTTAAGGTTAGCTTTAACCAAAACAGTAGGAAAAATTTTATTGAATGCTGGATATTTCTGACTGTCCACTCCTATTACTGCTTCACATCCAAGCCTTCCAGTGTTGTCACATAACCACTAACTAATTACTATTCAGTTGGTTATAGTGTGCTAGTCCTAAATAACATGGTATTAAACTTGGCTCTACTATTTCCAAAGCTCTAGGACTGCATTTTCATAGTAAATATTCCAATGCTAAAATGAGTATAGCAGCAGCAGGGTGGCCTAGACTGCAATCAGCCTCCCAGGACTCAATATGTTCGTATTGCTGAAGTGTCGTTGAGCAAAGCACTGAATACCCACCAGCTCCAGGGTTCCTCTCCTTTACTCTCAAAACACACGTTCCCTCTCAGGGATCAAGAAAGTACTGAACCTCATCTGAACCTTGCAATTATGTTCATGTTGAAGAAATATTTGCCGTCTAAGAAACATTTTAATATTTAGTATTCTGAGAAACCCATCTGTCTGGAGGGCTGGTGATTAGACAAAGCGCAGATTACACCTCCAACGTTTCCCCTCGTCCTTTCATCCACTTCTTCCTCAATCTCTCTCCCAAACAGCGAACAGCCACTTCAGTAACTTGTAGAAAACTATGAAAACCGCAGCTCCCTTCCTCCCCATTCCTCCTACACACTTTTACCTGACATCGCTGAGTGTGTGTGTGTGTGTATGGTGTGTGTGTCAGGCTCTCAAACCTGTGACGCTCCTGAAGCCCCTGTCAGCATCACCCTGAGAGATGTCAAGCCGTTGACACTGTTTTTCTATCATTAGCCGCACATCTACAGTGGCGCTGCTGTGGAAACTGTGGCCTTAAGAGGTAAATTTATGTTCAGATCTCCTCTCAGAATTACAAAAGCCACTCATGATGCACTTCTAGATTGACTCAACTGAAAGTGGAACCCTTTGGTTTGTATTGAATGCATCTTTGTGTGCAACGGAAAGGCAGTGATTAGGTGAAACTGGGGTTGACTGTGGGAGCTGTCACTGTTTTCAGCGGTGGGTCCCGCTCTCTGTTTGACTCCGGTGTCGGAAATGATTGAGGTCAACTTGGAAGGATGTATTATTTTGACAGACCACCGAAAGACCGGCGTGCAGGTGGAGGAAAAGCTAATAAAAGGTGGCACAGTTGCTATTTTAATACAAGTCCCAGTTTAAATGCCCTGGTGTGTGTAGTGACAGAAAAGTCTGGTTGCAACAGCAGATTACACACATTTTTTTGCACTTTGAATGTGGACACAAACTAAGATAATGCAAATGATATCCGCATTAACAATTCAATTAATATTGAGTTATTTTTCTTAAAACAAATGAAGTAACCTGCCAATGGCGTCAGATTATTTAACTTGTTTCCAGTGCAAATCAACTTGTTTCAAGTATCATTTTATTGATACTAGCAGAGTGATCTGCTTTATCCTGCCTTGTATCAAGATATTGACACTAAGAAACTTGAAAATGCATTGGAAACAAGTGGAATTATCTCACCCCGTTGGTAGAATTTTTAGAATGCCTAAATGACTTTTTTGTTTTGCACTGTCAAACAAATCATGTTGAATGTTACCATGACTCCTCATTCTTCTGCAAAGTAGGTCTATTTTATTCATTTTTCTTCAGACTGAATGGTTATGTTGCTGTAAATGTAAGTGTACCTACTACCATCCTCTAGCTGGTGGTGCTGTCTTCAAATTCTTCCTGGTTCTCAGTGTAAGCTTTGTGTTCAGCGGCATCAAGTGGGGTTAGGGTTAAGTTTAGGGCTAGGGTTTGGGTTAGGTGAGGGTTAGGGTTAGGGTTAGGGTTAACATTAGGGTTAGGGTTAGGTTTGACTCATGGCTGAAAATGTTGCTCAAAAAGTGATTCAAATCCTGAACTGGCTGGGAAAATGTGAGTGGGTAAAGTGAACAAGTAACGCTCTCTCCTCCCGCAACAAATACCATCAATGTGCCGTTCATCAAGGCACTAAACCCCAAACTGCTCCAGTGGAGCTGCTCTGTGGTTGTACTGGGCAGCTCTTAGGTGTGAATGTGAGGCAGGGTGATGCTGAAGAAGAGTAAGGCTGCGATCGCACCTACAGTTTCTTTTTTTGGTCTGAATCATAATGGAAAAGTTAACTGAATTTTTGTATTTGATTCGTTTAGGTTCTCATTGCCCAATAACAAATGAACCGGGGCTTGTGTATAAGTCACATGGACCCACAGGTAGTTCCTTTATTGGACAGAGTTTTGGTAACCTCAGGAGAAATCTTGAGATTTGGGGACGTTTCGCTGTAGTTGGCTCGGATTACGTTCTCACTACTAATGAATCTCACTGCAATTCGCTTGGAGGATCGATCTGCATGTTCAGGTGCCTCAGTGCACTTATTTGGTGCCGTCCTAGTTCAAATGGCATTGAATGCCCAAACGAACTGAACTAAAGGAATAAATGCTCTACAGTTGGAATAAACGGCTCAAAACATGCTTGGTGTGAATGCACCATAACCATGCTCAGTCAACTTTACCTGAAGAAATAACGTTTAAAAAAGTGGTATTTCAACTTAAGAGTGAAGATAGGCCATCAGGCTTTTTATTCCACAATATCAACAATGTTGCAAAGGTGAAAATACTAAAGAATTTTGATGATTTCTAATGTGTCTACAGGTATCAGCTCTGGCAGCAGAAGCAGTAAAGCTGTAAAGCGAGTTTGTTTGGTGATTATATTCACACTCCCAAATTATGGAGCTTATACAGCCATATACAATTTTACAATGTTAACTGTTAGCATACCAAACATAGTTATTTTAACCTAGTGTCAGCCTGGCAAAACATAACCCAAACTTAAAATAAAGTTGCCTGTGCCAATGTTATCTAAGGAATGCAGTGCATTTAGACTCACTGGAGATAATAGGCAAGAGGGCAGCTGTGTCTGGAGAGAACTTGTTTATGTATTCCCAACATCTGTACAAAGCCCGCTATGTATAGAAGAGAAGAGTTGATTTACAAATCTGCATCCAGCCATTTTTGAACAAAATTATCTGAAGTTCATCATCCAGTGTTTCTAAAATAGAAGACCTCGTAACTCCAATTCCGTGATTTTCAATGTTTTAACTTAAACTGAAGGATTGCAGGCTCCTCTGTGGGTGGAGGAAATTCTCCAACCTCTTGAGCTGATGAAACCCTTTCAAAACTCATTGGATAAAGTAAAAAAAAATGCATTGTCATCAAGCTAAGAACAAGGCTGTTTTTCTTTGATCCTGACAAATTGACATTTTGGAGATACAATGTTTTCCCCAGACAGCGACGCTATGGTACTGTAAGGCTCTTGGGATAAAAGCATCAATCAAACGGGATATGTTTGTTGTCATGCATTTTCCTAACCATGAAATCAGATCCGAGAAAGTTGCGAGCGTGACAGTGAAAAAGCAGCTTCACTGTTTTACGTGCAACCTGGAGAAACGTGAGCGGACTCACCAAACGCTCAAGCAACTCCAACTGGAGCTTGCGGTTTGTGTCAGCCGCTATCTAAGCTGCTGAGTGGGTCTCTCTTTTCCAAGGACAAGGGCCCACATTGAGCCAGCCCACTGTGTGTGGGATGGGAATGCCGGGCCCATGGCTCTGCACAGCCTGCTCCCAGCTGGTTCCCACCCAGCCACCCATACAGCACCCATCCTGCCCCGCTCTGTGGTGGAGACTGTGACCGCTGTCTCCCTCTGTGAATCCCGTCTCCGGCTCAATGAGAGGACATGGGAGACACGCGGCACCGCCTGGTCGCCGAAACAGAACACATCCACTGTATTTAAAGGCCGAGGGACAGAGACGACTTCTCTAGCAGACACTTCCTTGAGTCTGTGTCACTTTTGAGCGACAGAAGCATGAGGAATAGCTTTTTAAAGTCGTGATGACACAAATTTGAGTTGAGGCAACGGTAACGGAACTTCTTAACTTTTTAACTTGAAACACACTGAGGCAATGGCACTGTGAAACAACAAGGATGTTAAAGGACTGGCACTTGGAGCGCACAGCCTGGCTTACTCTGTCCTGAACTCCACTGTATAAATTCAAGCCGGTTTTGGCCTCTCATGATGGTGAGTGGGTTTGCTTATTTCTCCTGATTTCCTCAGTGTTCAATTTCCTCTGTTTTTGTCAAACAGAAATTCATTGCTTTTGGCACAACAATGAAGCTAAACCACTGTGGTGCGGTATTTTGTTTTCTGCAGACCAATTTTTGTATCCATTTGGTGGTTTTACCCAGAATCTGTGAGGGGATTACTGTGTCACCACAAAACATTAAAAAGTACTGGAATTGTATTTTTACCCAGTGACTCTGCAGTTATGGAGACCACAGACAGTGAGGTCAGCAGACAATGAAATCTTTGTCTGGGACTGGTTGTAACTGTAAGTTACTCAAATAAAGACTACATTACATGTGAGCTCATTCATTCCACACCAGTCTTTGATTTTTTTAAGAGAAAAAATCAAGTCAAGAACTACTTGCAGTCAAAATATTTGACATACCGGAAGTCACAGTCAAAGTGTCATGGTGTAAGGCTTTGTACTGTACATACTTTCTCGTATTTTTGCCTCTTATGCAATGTAATTACCCTTTCCAAGCCTACCCAAGCTGAGTAATATATGCACAATATGGGATTGTGATCTTAGATCGGAAATGATCAAGATGACTCTCATCAAAGTGCAGCGGTTGGCGTGATACCAGGGACGGACGCTACATGAGACATCATTGGAAAAATGCAAGTGACAGAAACACGCAATCAAGCACACACACGCAAACGCGCAAAACCCCCTCCTACACACACACACACACACACACACACACGCAAAGAATAAATACAAGTGCAGCAGTAAATCTGGAATGCACGCCCTAGTGATTTCCCTTAGCGGTCCTTATACACACAAGCCACCGGACGGCTGCTATTTTACCCGACATGTGACATGGGGCTGAGACAGAGGTGTCCTTTGTTGGGCTCACCTACAGCCAACACGTTCTCCACGGCAACCGAACGGGAAACCCACCGGGCCGCTCAGGTTTCGCCCCAGACATGAAAAGAAATGTCCAGCCCAGCAAGAAAATTAGTCAGGATCCGTCCGGAGCTTGCCATCTGCTTAGGAAACCCATATTTCTGTGACACTTGCAGCCCTCAAGCACTTGGTGATAATAAAGTAACAGTGTTGCCTGCAGCTTTTGCCTGCAGTTCTCCTTTTCAGCATTTTACTGACAGTATCAGGTGGACTGTAATATGCCTTTTTCACAAACATGGCTGACGTTATAGATCGGTTACCAGCAATGTTAAAAAGCCAACTTTCTGTCGCCTCTGACTGTCTGTGATCACTTATTTTGTGTTTCAGCATAACGTATAACACAATGCAGGTGTTGTCACTGACATATCTTTCTGTTTCTGCAGCACGGTAAAAAAATGATTTGATCCAGGGTCACAAAATGCTAAGTGCGCAGAAATTACTGTTAGCCTTGGTTAGCCAGTTAGCATTTAGTGACCCCGGATCAAGTCACTTTTTTTACTCGAGCAATCGTCTGACAACAGAAACAGAAAGATATGTCAGTGACAACACCCGTATTGTGTTATAAGCTATGTTGAAACACAAAATAAGTGATCGCAGAAAGAGTTAGAGGCGACAGAAAGTTGGCTTTTTAACATTGCTAGCAATGGAGAGAACCGATCTATACCCTGCGGAAGTACGTCAGCCATGTTTGTGAAAAGGGACTATGGTGACTTTGTTCCCCCCCCCAAATAAATGAATAGAGGGTAGAACTGCAGCACTGTGTCAGTTGCTGTGACAATGTTTGCCACAGCAGCACGTATGACACCATCACACTTTCAACATGACCGATCACTGCCTGCAGCGTAACTCAATCAGTCAGTCGGGAGGCTGTGAAAGCACGACAGCCTTGGGGGAGCGTCGAGAAACCCGCTGTACACTTTTAACAACGCCGTGCACTTCTCCCTCATGCATCATTTGCGATGGCGGCCACTCAACGGCAGAACGAGAGAGATCACTTTCAACGCGATGGTCCTTAACACGGCACTTAGCGGCACACTCTAAGTGCTCGGACTGAATTGCTTGATTGGGCACATTAGACACCTCACCTCAATTTGTATGGTAATCCGCAGAGGAGCGCTGTAACGAGCCGGATGCACATGTAATGGAATCTGCTGGCTTTGTGTCTCATGGCTCTGACCCTGTGCTCAATTATACGGCCAGTATATTTTATCTGGGCCTATGTTGTACTAATGGTGCAGTTATATTAGCGGTGATGTCCAGTAGACTATACTATTCTGTTCTATTCTGTTCTATTCTATTCTATTCTATTCTATTCTATTCTGTTCTGTTCTGTTCTGTTCTGTTCTGTTCTGTTCTGTTCTATTTGTTTCTGTTCTGTTCTGTTCTGTTCTGTTCTGTATTGTGTTGTGTTGTGTTCTATTCTATTATATTCTATTCTGTTTTTGTGTTCTGTTGTGTTGTATTCTGTTTTGTTGTGTTGTGTTCTGTTCTATTCTGTTGTTTTGTTTTGTTTTGTTTTGCTTTGTTGTGTTCTGTTCTGTTCAGTTATGTTCTATTCTATTCTATTCTATTGGGTTAGTTAATGTTAATGTTCTGGCTTGTATTGTGTTTTGTTTGGTTGTGTTTTGTTGTTTTCTGTTCTATTCTGTTGTGTTGTGTTTTGTTTTGTGTTGTTTTGTTTTGTTGTGTCTTGTTCTATTCTATTCTATTCTATTCTATTCTATTCTGTTATGTTCTGGCTTGTATTGTGTTTTGTTTGGTTGTGTTTTGCTGTTTTCTATTCTATTCTGTTGTGTTGTGTTTTGTTTTGTGTTGTTTTGTTTTGTTGTGTCTTGTTCTATTCTATTCTATTCTATTCTGTGCTGTGGTGTGCTGTGCTGTTCTGTTCTGTTCTATTCTGTTTTGATTGTGTTTTGTTTTGCTTTGTTTTGTTCTATATTCTATTCTATTCTATTCTATTCTATTCTATTCTATTCTATTCTATTCTGGTTCCATATTAATAATAAGCGTGCCAAGTCTAATGGATGTGGGTTTTTTTCCCAACATGCGGTGGTTGCTGTCAGGCTTCCAGACTGCCGGGGTCCTGGCACAGCAGCCGTATCATTTCTGGTTCGCTATGATGCTTTCTCTGAAAATGGCCCTGGAGGAGCCATGCCAAGACTGCAGTTAAAGGAAACAACCCCCCCCCCCCCCTCCCGTTCTTCCTCTTGCTCTATCTTTCCTTCTTCTCCTTCTTTGTATTTAGTTACGTATGAATCTATCTATCATCTGTCTCTATGGGTGTCTATATATCCCTTGCTCACTCACTGACTCACTCCGTCGCTCCCAAACCCGTCTTTTCTCTCAT